>NW_022147046.1:5647928-5883468 GCF_002938485.1 Sitophilus oryzae | reverse complement strand
AAATGAGCGCAAGCGGTTAAACCTCGCTCAAAACACAAGACAGGAATATGCGATATCCTCTCTCCTCGAAGCAATCGCCAAAAACTCACTCACCCAATAAAGCTACCCAATCGACCTTTGTCTAACCTAGATATACAGAAATATGTAAAGAAATTGAAAAATTTGTAATTAGAGGAGTATTTATGCGAAATGCTCTACCACAAACACCCAGAACGAACGAGTGCGGTGTTGTAAATTTAGACGAGATTGAAGGAGATGGAACACATTGGGTAGCATATTAGATAAACAACAGTGGAATAAACGCTCTCGCTGTATTTCCTGATTGAATTTAAATATCCCGACCATTTTGCTTTCGCATATTTTCAAGATTAAAAGTTATTATAATTACGGGACCAGTATCAAACATATAATATACAATTGGTATCTGGCATTGTTCCTTTCTCTACTAAAATAAATTTTTAGTGAACATGTGTTTTAATTATCTACGTTTGTCATTGTCTCAGAGCTATTACACTTGGAGAAGGTCGAATATATTCCACGCTGTTAACGCGGTGGACATCTAATCCTTCAAATAGAAACTCGACTTTCTAGACTACAGTTATTGTAGCTCTGATATTCTCAGTACCTCGAATTCCAATACCCGATACTCGCAACCACGGTTCGGAAGTAAGTTTCTATTAATTCTGTAGACAGTATAAAGCATAATTAATTGACAATCCCCTCCCCACACGCACTCCTTCACGCGGGACTTATTCCGCACATGCGAAGAGTATTACTCGCTTGGCAAAAAGAGGTGAAGTTTTCTAAGAGTTAAAAACACGCTCTCAGTAACCAGTCTACCGCTCTTAAATACATAATACAACTTAAAGTGTGAATATTAAAGTGTATGCTACCACGATATAGATTTTCAACCTGAAGATAGTATTGGAAAAATATTAGGATTTTCACCGCAAGTTTTAGCTGCCAACAAATTGCAAAAATCAGATATACCTGTGGAAATTTTTCCTGTGGTAACAATACAGATATCTTGCAATATTCGATACATCAGGATTCGTCTTCCTCCTGACACTTTAATGAATCCCATCTGCACTCACACTGGTACTGTAGTTTAGTCCTAGCTGTAGATCCTGTGGCTATAGTATAATCTATTCCGTACCCCAAGGATCTTAATCTCACCTCCAGTAAATAGAAACTTTTATCGATTAACATTACATTATGGATATATGTAGATTCAGAATCAAGGACCGGTCAACTTTAGAGGTGAAGATATTGTTATACGTTTGGAGCTTAAAAAGAATGGGTTAAATTTTCAAACTTACTTATTTAAATATCGCAGATCACGAGAGGCAATTCCACACTCAGTTAGGCTAACTTAGCTCTCATATTTTTTTTGTTTTTTTTTTTTATTTTTTCTCTGACCAAAAGCTCAGAACGCTCAATTTTGCATCCACCTTCAGTTCACCTATTATCTCAGGCACAACCTCACTCGCGCACCTCCGCTATCAGAAAAAACTCACTAAACTAACCTGTGTTCTAGACGTGGATGAATCCATTGCTCGAAAAGAATGGCATACGTTATCACCGTTCACCATATCATTCAAGAACAGCCGATGAGATAGTAGAAATTGTTATTAATCAAAAGGATGTGTTTATGGATATTAGCCAGGCTGAATTATACATTGAAGCCAAATTTCTGGAAGAAGTATCGACAGTTGTGAAAACAGGAAAATGTTCCCTGACAAATAACGTTGGAGCATTTCTATTTGAATCGATAACGTATGATTGAATGAAAAGTAATCGATAAATACCCGAGGATCAGGGCTTATTACAGGCTACCGTTTCAAAAGTCTTTTGTGTGTCTCAATCAAAATGAAAGTACTGCCCATGATGTGGCGGGATGGAATTGGCCGAACGGTACTGTGAAATCATATGAGCCAGAAACAGATAATTTCAGTCTCCTAATACCATTAAATTCCTGTTGAACGTCTTCTCCGATTATACTAACGCAATTATGGGAACGCACAAATTGAAACTTGTACGTGCGTGCCTCAAAAAAGTGGATTAATTGTTATGTCTCAATTCAGGAGGGAAACAAGATAGGACATCACCACTTTTGAATATTCGACGTTAAGGAGTTAAAACATATTCTACCCGAGCGATTCTGTGAAATTAAAATGTTGCACGCGATTTTCCAAAGACCAAACCGATTTGTTGATTTAGGAACACTTGGGAAATTTCCATGAACTAACCTGCTCTACGCCACAAGCGAGAAAAGCCATCGTCATGGAACAGTGAAGCAGCATTGAAGCGCAGTCCGAGATAATGGTCTGTTGTATTGCTGTCCAAGAGAGCATCGAAAAGATAACTATAAAGTTGATGGCACATATTTCGATAATTTGAAAAGTTACAGATGCCAAGCTTTATCTAAATTCCGAAGCCTACCCATATGAATCCATAGATTTAAATTTTCAAAACCGAGACAGTTTTCTAAAGCCTATTCTACGAGTTTGTATACGGATTTTCAAAAATCGTATTTGGGAAAGATCAATAGCGAACCTTTGCTAGATTTTACCGCCTTTACCAGTCGAGCCCTATTTGTAATCGATTGTTCAAAACAAAACGAGGCTCTGAAAAGTAATGTGATAGATGTAAAGCTAGAATTTGAGAGTTCGGAAAATTTCACCGAGAAAAAACAACCCGAGATTTTGCTATCTCATAATACGATCTGATCATGGAATATCTTACCTTTGATCAGGACATGTTAGAACATTAATTTAATCAGTTGCTGCAGGACATTGATACGATGAAGCTCGTTGTTATAGACGTACAAGGATTTCCCATTCCCGAATTTGAGGTTAAGGAATTATCAATATACGATTGAAAAGAAATGAAAACCTATACGTTTAAACCGAAGATTTGTTACAACAATCTGCCGATACACATAAGTAGACGATAAATTATATATTTCAAAAAAATTAAATAAGGGTTTTTATAATTAAGGGTATTTACCCTATAAAGCGATGTATAACATAATACAGGAGGAATTGGAAGGTGTCGATATGGTTTTCGTTAATAGGATCTATTAAAAAAGGAATATTCTGCTGTCACATACAACGAAATGAATCTTGATCCACCCTGTATAGTGAACTTGGAATTTACTTCTGGACCTGTGGCGAAATTAGAACAATCATACAGTAATAATTGTAATTATCATAGATTAGAAATATGTTCTTGTTGTACTGTGAAATAATGTTCATATATATATGATTAATTATAAACCTGTTAACACGCAATAAATTTAAATCATATTAATTATCTAGTTTTTTTTTTTACTTATTAGCCTGTACATTATATATATATCTATTTTACTGTAACACTCATTGTTTGCTTTCAATCGCTCTCAATACGTCAAGATCGTTATTGATAAATCAAGTGTATTAGAACAGCCAATAATTAATGCTAGCATTTAAAACATTTCCGAGAACCTAGGCAGCAAAAGCAAAATTATTTCCAAAGTACAAACAAGGAGAAGAAGAAGATTCAATTAATCGTAGAATATGGAAGTGTATTTCCAAGTTTCTGGACTATGTTGATGAATAACGTTATATAGTGGTTGGTGTTGTGATAAATCTATAGAAATTGATGGGCATTTAACATTAAACTTATGCTTTTGAAAGAAGAAGTGAAAGTGGCTGATAATCAAGATAGGAAATGGACTTATAGATATTTGAATTGTTGATTAAGGATGATTGTTGTTATTTAAATACTGTTTACCTATTTTTTATAATTTACTAGATGAGAGAAATAGTGGAAATAAATACACCAAGTGAAATGAAAGAAAATTGTTTATTTAGGAATACTCTAAACAGTTTTTTTTTATAAAATCAGTCTTATACACATATAAAAAAGTTTGAAAAATGTTTTTTCAGTATTTACTGTTAATACATGTGTTAAAATTAATATTATAATAAAAAAGTAATGTATTTATGTTTTAGGAAAATATTTTACTAGAATCTGAATGCAACTATGAAAAAGCCTTAAATCAATACAGTTAGACATAGTATAAAAAGCCTAAAATTTGTATACAATATAACATGTTAACTATAGTAAGATAACAATATATTGGTTGAAATACTCTAACATAGAATACCACATACAAATCACAAAATAAAATTAACCCTCCTCTTAAACATGAAGGTAACTAAATCTTAATAAATAAATAAATAAAAAAAATAAATAAAAATATCGAAGGAATAGAAGGTGAAAGAATAGCTGGCATTTGGGTTTCAGGACTATGATTACTTTCCGATATTTCATCCCCTATATTCCTAGATCGTTTATTGGCCCCATGCGAGTTGGCGTGATACTCCGAGAATTGGGAATAAGAATATCTCTTATCGTCCGCGCTAAGATACGGGGGACATATATATTATATATATAGATATAACAACTATTATGTTTTGTAAATGTGAACGGAAAGTGTTTATCGAGCGATAGATTTTCGTACTGCTATTGTACGTTCGTTTATAATCATCCTAAACGTAATATCTGTGTTTGGTGATGGTAGTTCAGGGGCCTTATGGCCTTTCTTCGTGGTAACTCACCATCGCACATTCTTACACAATCATGCTTTTAGCCCCAGTTCTCATAGAAACTCCCCACGCAAAAATTTTTTCTTGCCATCATTCATCTTCTATAACGGCCACACAGAACGAATTTACAGGATTCGTGTGGATTGTTTTGTCGATAATACCATCATATAGACACGGTATCGCTACACTTCCGTATCCAATTCTAGCGCAGTAGTGATCATAAGAATTGTCGTTGAATTTGTTAAAACGTGACGAGAAGTCGTTTCGTGTAGAGCAGTGAGGCTGTATCTACCGTACTTGGTTTAATATTAACTATACACAAAAATCATACAATAGTTTTGGAAATTTCAAAATATTGCAAAAACCTTACCGTAAATAGTTTCATTTATATACCGATTTCTGGTTTAGCCATATGTCACTTCTCGCACTATCTAAAATTCCTGCGCTAAAATCGTCAAGGTCTTTAAAATGCGGTTTGGAAATGTAACGCGTTCTGCCCCTACTTTCTACAAATATTTTCCCAGTGGGTGACTATACTTACCTATTTACCCGTTTCTCCCGTTTCCTCCCCATTTGTTTTTTCAAATACAGCGTTATTCATTACAGTTAAAAAATCTTTTTTCAAATTCAATGTTCAAGCGTTATTACGTTTCTGCCTATTATAGATCATGTAGTTGCAACCAGGGAATGATTAGGATAAAGAATGCGATGAGATTTTTTTGGCAAGTTTCAGACCATGGTTCAAAGCTTGTTTGTAAGGTTTTGCCACTACGTAGAATTACAAAAATCTAAGACTTAGAAATTTACAAATGTGTGTGACCTTCTTGAAACTTCAGAATCCTCTGGAATTGAACGGACTCTCGAGCAAAAACAACCGCATGGTAAATTCCCGAATATTGATGTAGCATTCCATGTAAATGATCCGGCAAGTACATCTACATCAATCGACTATCCAACAACATTAACAACACTAAACGTATCTAGAAAATTTTTATCACGATATATTTATTAACGAATCGTAACAGTTGGAAATACTTCTATCCCATGTTAAAGCCCTGTACAAGTTCACCATAAGTTGGATAGAATATATTAAGCAGAAACCAATGGCCTGGCACCATATCAATGCGTGCACTGCCAACAAGAAATACATAATGTAGAAGAGTAAAGGATTATAGGACGGCCGTCCAATATATAAGATCATAAATCCTTGTATCTGCCGACTAGCTCCTTTAATCCAAATACACAAATCACGAATCTGACTGACCCACGCGCGAATCCGTGTTTTTAAAAAGAAAATGTATCCATGTCTAGAATCTGTCAATAAATATTACAGCTCCGATACAGATGTTTAGTTCTTTAATAGCCCGTCAAAGAACACAGATCCCGCATAGGTGCTAAGAAGTAACTTTGACAAGGAATACTTAGACCGTAATAGTTTCGAATAACACCACCCTCTACTACAAATTCTACAAAAAACCATCAGTTAAAATACACATATACAGACGAGCCAATTCTTAAATATATATTATATTCTGAATATTCGCCTAAAGTTCGACACCAGAATTATAAAATAAATCACATACGCCTCCAATGCAACGCTGCTAATCTCCTTGTAATATGAATGGACTATCTATTTCTAAGTTCAGATAATATACGATAAGCATAAATAGGGTGAAGAAGCAAGTATAAGAGCTTATAGTATACAATTTCGCAAACAGAGAAATTACGCTGAATTATGAGGAAAAAAAAACAACCCACTTCCGATAAACTTGAAATTCCTTAATTCTCAAGAATGAAACATAAAGACACACCAGCAAAAAACACAACATACACATCTCTGCAAACACAACAACCATAAACCAAAAAACAACCAACAACACCCAAATCAACCAACAACTAAATAAAAAAGCCCAACACAACCAAAACTTTACAAAAAAAAATAAAAAACAACGAAACAGACACAAAACAAAACAACGCAAAACAATACAAACAAACAGACAAATGAAAAAAAAACAAAATAGCAACAGAAACAAACAAGCCCCAACAAAAACACACCACAAACCACACAAAAAAAATTGTTTAAAAAAAAAAACACACAACCACACACCAAAAAAAAAAAAAATAACAAAGAACCAAAAAACACAATAAACAACCCCAAACACACCAAATAACACAAACAAAACCAACCCACACAAAACCACACACAATAAAAACACATAACTCAAAACCACCAAAAACTAAGAAAACAAAGCATACCAAAACCACAAACAACAAAAACCCAATCAACCATACGTCACCCGCGAACACACACTTGAATACACCAACCGCCCCAGGTGAAAAACACAAACACAAACAACAAAAACAAACCCCAAAAATTAAAATTTTTTTTAATTTAAAACTAAAAATAGCACAAAAAACACCACAAAACAACAACCGCACAAACCCAAAAAGAAACGAAAAAACACTTCATCGTAATAGGAGAAATACTACCTAACTTAACGACTCGACATGCAACATGGTTGTGATGGTTAAATTTAAGACTCCATAAGATTATAAGAGATATAAGAATAATAAAAGGAAACATAGATAATGAGCAGCAACAATATCAACTCTCTCTCTATAGACACGACAATATAATCTCTCTCTATTAAACGACTAATTTCCTAAGGTAAGCTTAAGTCCGCTCTCCCACCATACATAATTGTAAACAAGAAAAAAATATCTTCTCATTTGTACTCTTCGCGGGAATGACGTCCAATCGATTTCTCCTCCACAGAACCAATATTTCTTTAATAAAAAGAATGGGGAAGCTGTCAAAATAACTCTTCAAGACAATCACTTGTGAAGAACACACCAGGAAATATGGAAATTAGGTATTTTTAAATTGTTTTTTTTTTTTTTTTTTTATTAACAAAAAAAAAAACCAGAGTGAGCACCGAAACAACCTCGACTATCTTCCTGTCAGATGACAGATAGGATCCCTACTCTGGTATCTTAACCACATAATCAAACGCGCTCCTTTCGCCAAAATAAATCGCCAATTGCTTCATCGTGATAAACACTCAGCTTCTTGTCGCTACTCCGAGAGGAAAGACACCACTCGCGCACCTACACACTCAATTTTCAAAATAAAATCGAAATGTGTAGAACATATTAAGATTTAACCCCAAATCAGTCACTCCTACCACCCCAATCCTATAGACACAACTCTTATCGTCGCATTCATACGGCTCTCTACAAGTCTATAGAAAATCGACGAGAACTTCAATTCAAAAAATCGCACTTCTCACACAAATGTAAATAGAGGCCAACAAGTAAAAATCACAAAAAGCAGCACCCAAAACGTGTAATTGGGCTGTTTTACAAAAAAACGAAATAATAAAAGGAAAAATTTCCAAACAATTACATTCTTGCCAAGTATAAAAGAGTTAAAAATAAAAAAAAAGATTATTTCAAAAATTCAAGCAGATATACAAAACAAAACAAAAGGTACTTAAATTTTCACGTATAACGATAAATATCAAAGATACCAACAAATTTAAGAGAGATAAATCTCAAGGAACAATGAATTATATAAACACAACTTATTATCTAATTAAAATCCTTCTAAAAATCTTACGCATGAACCAAAGGGAGGATTATACAACACTTACACAAAACACAATCGACCCCACAAATAACGGCCTATTATAATTAGATCTTAATTACTTCTATATTAATAATCGAAGAATAAATTAAAACAAAAACCAAAGCCAAAAACACAATAAGCATAAAAGCATAAATTATATGAAATGATTGTTTGCCCATAGAAGTTGGCAATTAGATGCAAAAGCCCACTTCAGCGCAGAACGAAACATATTCTACATTATCTAACATTATACATCGATATTTTGTTCAAGAAAAAATCAACTGATTAATAACAAATTCACATGTCTATCTGCCTTATAGATCTAGTAAAATATCAAAGAGACCAAACACTTTCAATAATACTTCCCTTATCATGTTTATAACCTTTCTCGAGTCCATAAACATTAATAGAAAATATTATTAAGTTGTTTCGAATTTTGAAATTTTTTTAAGGAATGCGGAAAATCTATACCTGACACATCCAATTCCTGCTCGAAAGATTGATAATTCTGGACTCGGTTGGCGTTCTGAGTTCGGGGAACTGGGTGAAAGGCGGCTAAAACCGACCATACAAAACATTTCTGGTCAGTGTTTTGTATGTTCAACACAGCCCTTTTCGCTTCTATTTCCTTCGGTAATGATATATAAGATGAGGCTTTTAGTGGGTTGATTTTATTTACCCTTACATCTACGTGAAGGAGTTGCTGAAGAGTCCAACCTAATGTATTTACGAAAATAATCTAGTATGTGAAATCAAGAAAAAATTATATACTTACCACTATCTTTTTCATTAAACTCCTGGAATCTCCGCTTAATGATAGTAGTGAAGTGATATAAACAGCTCCTCCAAATCGGTGCCCTGACTTGCTCCCCTGAACCTAGAGCCAAAGGACTTGGTCTCTTGCACCTCCTTTGTCTGCAGGAGGAAACGCCCGAAAAGCTCCATACCGACTTTCACATTACCAAACCTTTCGATTTGGCATCTTACCAGCGAAATGATTTTTTCGCGGAGATTAGCTAAAAAATCATTAACGCTGATAGGATCTTTTTTCGATAAAAGTCGGTATGTAGCAATTCGGTTTTTGTAAGAGGTATTAACTAAGAAAACACCTTCCTCCTGCATTATCAAGTGTTCTAAAAAAAATATACGTTTTAATTTAAAGGTGCTATGAAAAAAAATAATAATAAACTTACGTTATTGAAACCAAGTCTAGCTCTCTTTGGCACCGAAGACTCTGGCTCTGCCTGATTGACTAAAATAAAAGAAAAAAAAATATTTAATATAAATAGATCCTTTCTGTTAAAATATAGAATATATGATTAAAATGTTAATTAGTTTAATAATTGAAAAGTTAAAAATAATAGTTGAATATATTTAAAAATAATTAAATAGTTTAATTTAATTTAAATAATGGAAAAGTTAAAAAAATAATTAGAAAAATATGTTAAAAAAGATAATTAAAATTAGTTAATTAATTTAAAAAATAATGAAAAGTTAAAAATAATTAGAAAATATGTTAAATAAAAATATTAAATAGTTAAATTACTTTTAAAGTAAATGAGAAAAAACAAATAATTACTTACTGTTAGTGGCAGAGCTTGTTCTTTTCAGGGATACCGTCTCTAAATTTTTTGGTTTATTAAAAAAAAAAAAAAAAAAAAAAAAAAAAAAAAAAATTTAATTAAAATAAAAAATAAAGAACATAAAAACTCAACTTAGGGGGTCCTTTAACACACAAACCATCGTCTCACATATGCCTGCCTAAACTATCACTTCTGCTAAAGAATTTTTCAAACATTTTTGGCACATATCTAAAATAAAAAAGCATTTTAAAGCCAGAACATAAATAAAAAAATAATTTACTTACGTACACGTTAAGCTTAGCACTCGTCCACGCTGGTTTGGGGCGTGGCAGTTTGGATTTCATTGGCTAAAAAAAATAGCAAAAAACATTTAATATTGCCACAATATTAAAAAATCAAAATAAAAACTCACCATTACAAGTCTTCGCATGTCTTGTCAAATTCCTTTTATAGGAAAACAATTCCCCACAAGTGCTGCACATTAAACATTTTCTTTTTCATTTTTCACAGTGAAACGACTAATTTCGACGAGAGGCAAGTAGAGACTGACGTGAATTGCGAGTTGTTTGCTGGGTACAATGCTAGGCCGGAAACGGAAACGGAAACCGCAATCTAGAAAAACAAACGCGTGATATCATAGTCATCATACCGGAAACCGGAAACCGCTAAGGCTGATTAAAAATAATACCGACCGCAAACTCCGATAAGGAATAAATGTTGCACAATGTATTTTCACAAGTTTTGATTTATTTATTTTACTTAATTTTATCACAATAATTCATCTTCTAGAAAAAACAAAAGCATGACATCATGAGAGGAAGCCGTAAAGATTGAAGTATTAGATCATTTTACTGTAAACCCAGTTGCCTTGTTTCACATCGCTCTCTCTTCATCATTGATTTTGAAACAAGTTTGATTTATTTTACCGTTTAAATAAAATAATTATTATTTATTGATAATTTTTTTTTTTATTATTAATTAAAAACTCAATCGTCAAACGTCAAAATTATCATATCCTGTGTTTAAAAACATGAAAGATTTTTTTTGGAAATAATATACCGGGGTGTGGAAAAAACAATATGATGTAAAGCGTTTGTTTTTCATTAACACCTTGTATATAACAAAATATGACGTTAGGACAGATTTGATGTTTGACATTTGACGTTTGACGTTTAACATTTGACAGGTTTGACGTTTGACATTGGACAGGTTTGACGTTTGACATATGACATTTGACGTTTGACAGATGACAAGTTTGACGTTTGACAGGTGATAGGTTTGACGTTTGACAGCCCCCCTCCTCCTCGCGCCTGCGCCGTGTTCCTCCTCCTCGCGCCTGCGCTGTACCCCCACTCCTCGCGCATGCGCCGTGCGCTCTGCTCCACTGCTCCACTGATGCAGAATCGGCCTTCTACCTCTACTTTTACAGTGTTTTCTTACTTCTGGTTTCTGCAGTGTAAATAATTATTATTATTGTGTTATTTTCGCTATTGCGTTCCATAATATAAAGAAATATAAGAATTTTATTGTTTAATCACTTAATCCATTTTATGAAAAAATGACAACATGCAACTCAAAACAAAACAATGGAAAACAATTTTATCGCTTTTCCGTATTTTTGTCGACAAATTTTTAAGTTATATTTTTTTTTGGAAAATACAAAGTTTTCGCCTGCCTCACCACCTTTTTCGTTCTAAAAAGATATAATTAGGTTCATTGAATAAATATTTCTTTAAAGGAGAGCGAAAAGTCAGGCATCAAAACTTGTATTATTCCCTAAATTCGTTCATAAGAAAGTTAGTTTTATTCTAGCACAGAGTATGTATATACGAAGAAATACGATACGTATACACGTCAGGTAGTCACAAACTGCAATGTTGTAACAGAGTTTTTACAACGTACATACTAAGCACTGTTTATCCTACGGCACACTCTGTATCCCGTACTTTGTGTATACGTAAATGCTATCTTGTGGCATACATTGTGGGAAAGGACGGTTTAACCCTGTGGCATACTTTGAACTACCCCAACTGTTGTAAAAGATAGAGTTTACAATCGGTGGATTCGTTGTCCACCAAAAGGTATTTAGGGATGTTATTCCAGTGGTTGATGTATTAGATGTTGAAGACACAAGAGATATACAACACTAATAATGTAAACACATCGTAAATGTGATTTGATATGCTGTATGGGAAACTATAAAAAAGCAAAAAAAAAAAAAAACTATGTATATATATATACAGAAAGTCGAAGCAGATTTAAATGCTCTTTCAAACTATTGTAAAATCGGTATTTTTGGGGCTTACTCAACCGGGTCTCACAATGCAAATTCACCTCAAATATCCATTTAGTTGGTCATTGGCAAGCACTCTCTTATTGTACATAAAAATAACAAAACAAACACTTTACTGATCCTTCCTGGACTAAAACTTGATTAGTTAAATGGTAAGACTCACCCGGGGGGTACTCCGCCACCTAGCCACTGACATCACTGACATTCTATTTAATATATCCCATTTCATATCTTCATCTAATTCAAATATCATTATTCGTACTCCGTATTGGGATATATTAATCCTCAAACAAAACTAGCTAAGCGTCACGCGTGAAAATGCTATCAGGGTGCTTCCTCCAGCACGACTCAATGTATAATGCCGGCTTGAAAACAGGCTAGCTTAGTTTGGGTCTATAGATAACTCTCCAGTATATTTCAGGATATATATAATCGAACTATCTATGGTGGCACGCATCCCCAGCGCCATTCTCGTCAATCGAGTAGACATTATGGAGACCTCGAACTCTCAAGACCAACCTAGAAGGCAAGACGTCACAAGAGGTTTTCTTACCGTGGTCAAACGATCCCGTTGGCTTACAGTCAAACGACTTGCAACTATATTAGTCAAAATGACTCGCAAACTCCATTGTCAGCTCTCTGAACAAAACACATATCACACTCACAGACCGGCGCCTCAGATCAACAAACTGACTTGGACCATGCCGTCTCCGAGCTAAAGCCTCTCCCTCTTACATCCACAATTGTACCACTGATCGATCAAAATATTACATCGCTTTAGCCAATGTCAAATATACCTGTTTATTTCTCTAATCGACTTTCCAATAGAGTGTTAAGCTGAATTAATTTCACAATAAATAATTAGAGTTTCCGAAGGAATGCTTATTCTTGGCTTTATTTAGAATAGTGAGTTAAAAATAAAGCATGATTCATGACGAACTCTAATTTTTCAAGTACACAATATATTACGGTTTCCTATAATACCTATCTGACTCAGACTATATATGAATTAATAAAGCGATTCTTTTCATACTATAAATGGCAAATCAAGATGGCTGGTGTCGCCATGGCAATTTGCTCGTGACAGTTAGTAGCTATATTCAAAATCGACATTAGTTTCCATAGTAACTTATTTTAATTCAAAACATGTTACTTTATATTTACCTGCAATTTTATTTTAATGAAGTATTTATTATTTTATCAAGCAAAATAAAAAGTATGTCCCTTTGTTTTACATTACGATGACTTGTAGGATATACCCTCCGGATTTTCTATAAAAACCACACCTAAGGAAATTTCATTTTCTTCACTTCCAACTTCCAACGACAGGTTTTCTGCCTAATATGTTTTTCACTTATACCACTTTCAGTTCTGCGAATTAGGAAAAGTAGTTTTTCAGAGGAACGCTTGTCAAGAAGATTCCTATTTGGATCACTTGTGTTCATAAAGGCCGGCATGGAGAAATGACTCAAGCCTCCCATGAAACTCGGGAAAATGAAGGCAGCAATTAAAAAACCTAAAAACTTCATTCACACAGCCCCGGACAGAACACATAACCCATGGCCGAAATGCTCCAAGCGTCGGGAGTTTTTGGTGTGGACATCTTGCACAAATTATGTAATATGATATGGTATACTCACCAATGGCCATCAGATTGGACCGATTGTTCCATAATAACCATCCACAAAAAAAGATCTCCAGCCAAATGCGACAACTTTCATACCATTGCGCTAATTTCACATACCAGTAAGATTCTTCTTCATATCATTAACGAAAGGTTAGAACCGTATATTCAACCACAAATCCCTCCAGAGCAAGCGGGATTCACAAGAGGTCGAGGAACACGTGTACAAATTTTGAATATCCGTGAGATTATCGAAAAGGCCCGAGAATTTAGCAATCCGCTCTATATTTCTTTCATAGACTATCGAAAAGCTTTTGACAAAGTCAATTGGTCAAAACTATGGATGGTTTCTTAAAGAAATTGGGCGTAGCCTCTTCATTGATTTCGATTGATCATCACCCAGAGATAATCCTGCTCTATGTAAATACCGAAAGTAGAATTACCATCAATTGCGTTACTTCGGAAGACTTTCAGCCTACCTGTGGTGTTAGGCAGGAGTGCATACTATCTCCTCAGGCTTATTCAATATTATATATGAATATATCATGAGAAGGACATTGAAACATTGGCAAGAGGGGACAACAATTAATGGTCACAAAATTACCAACCTCAGATTTGCAGACGATACGGTCCTCCTAGCAGGAAACGAGGGAAGAGTTACTACAGCTTGAGAAACTTGGACTTGAAATTAATCCCTCTCTAAAACAAAATTATGATTATCGACAAAGGCAAAACAACAACAAACTTGATGTAGTAAGCATTGGTCGTTTTGAGGTGTAAGTCAATATATATATCTTGGGTCCCTTATAAACAACACGGGATCGTTAAAAGGGGAAATAAGAAGAAGATGTGAAAAAAAAAAAAAAATTGACAAGAAGTGCAGTGCGAAAACTCTCAGATATGGCGAGTACAAACACATATCTAAACACAAAAAAAAGACTTGTTCACTGCCTACATTTCCTATATTAATCGTATGGCTCCGTTCCTGGACGATGACGCAGTCAGAAATTGAAAAAGAAAATGACCGAAACTGAGAGATGTACTGTTGGCGACGATTGCTCAGAATTCCCTGAACCGCCCGGCGAACTAATGAATCCATAATCCAAGAATGAACAATTCACAGAAAACGGCCTCTCAACTTCCTATACAGTCACGTTACTTAAAATTATTTCGATCACGTTATGAGGAGGGATACTGACTGTATCGAAAGACTCATTATACAGGACAAAGTTCCAGGAAAAAGACAAGAGGCCGCTCGCCCTCCCGATGGATAGACCAGCTTTCAAAGCTCACCCACAAGCCACTGCACACGCTTGTACATGAAGCACAAGACAGAGAAATATGGAGAAAAAACCTCACACATCACCTGACCACTACATTCGTCTAGGAATAACGAGAGAGAGGAGAGAGAGGTCGAGAGAGACTGAGAGGAGAGGAGTAGAGCGAGAAGAGAGAGAGACGATCGAGAGCGGGAGAAGAAGAGGAGAGGAAGAGAAAGAGACACGAAGAGAGAGAGAGAGAGCGCATAAAGCCTTCAGGCCAACAAGCAATTGTCCTCACAACATAAACTCAATAATAACATCCATTCCTTTCGCCAGCAGATACTGATTCATTTTTCTTGATTAAATAATAAATACTTACTTATTAACCTTACTGTAGGTAAATTAAATAAAAATAACCTGTTTTAAATTTAAATAGTCTATAAATTAATGTCGATTTTGAAAATAGCTACCAAGTGTCACTAGAAAATTGCTATTGGTGACACCAGCCATCTTGATTATAATTTTATTGAAAAATCGCTTTTTATTGAAAATCTGAGCCAGATAGGTATAGGAAACCCTAATATATTTTGAAAGAGCATTTAAATCTGCTTAAATTTATTTAAAAAAATACATAGTGTTGCATTTGAAATAACGAAGTTTTTATGTAAAATAAATAATAAAAATAGACCAGCAGTTTTTGATACCCTCGTATACATTTAAAGAAGCAATCAACATTTTTAGTAAAGTTTATTTCTCTGGTTTAAAAGTCAGCACAAGAATTAATTCAGAAAAGTAATGTACAAGGTGGTGACAAACTTTTTTATTATAGCATGCAAATTTAAATACCTTTAAATATATCAAGAACCAAAGCTTTTAAACATATTAAACCCTTATAATAAATGCATTATTTAACTTTCAAGAATCCAAAAATGAAATAAAATACTGGGTGTTCCATAAGAAAAAATATAACTTTGGTATGGATCTTAGTTCTGTCACACCCTGTACATTTCAAAATAATTTTAAATTATGCACATTGTATTTCCACATATACCCACAAAATATTTTGTTTCTACATCTTTCCGTTTTCGTATAATCAACCGAGGCGAATGAGGTGCGCCACCCTGTATAACTTTTATCTGAAAAGTTTATTGTACTAAAATAGATTATAATGGAAATACTAATATCTAGTAAGCCATAAACTTTTTCAAAAATTCTAAAGGTGCATATATTTGACCTCATAAAACTGCAATCCTTTCCCCATTTAACCGACTCTCTAGCTTCAGTAGTTTCCGAGATACTCATAGAAAACATCGTAGGAAACTCACTCTGTATTTAGTAGCAAAATTTCCATTTCAAATTAAATTAAAACACTTAATAAAAGAAATGTAGTTACTGTTAAAAACGGTAACGAAATAGCACAAAACTTATTGAATTTGTGTTTTATTTGAAATGTTCATTTTTAATCAATGGTATGTCTTATAAGAAATGAGAATAATTTTATTATTGCAGTAAACTTATTTTATCACAACAATAAAACAACAATAAAATTAGATAAAATCCTCCAGACTAGGTATACCTTTTATCGAATCTTAACTGCAACCGATTTCAATTCGCAATGGTACTACCACCTATTTACGATTGCAATATTCTCATCCCAACAGAGACCGGAGTACCGTGGGTGGAATAATTGTTATTCTTATGAGACAGATTGCAGTACAGAAATGGATTAGAGCTAAGAAAATTAATGCTACGTTGCCAGACGATCAAATGTTTTAGATGTTACGAAAAAGAAATATAGTACTTTTTTTTTCATAATTTGTTACAAACTTTGAAGTTAATTTGCTAATGGCGACAAAGAGTATAATACGGACTATCTCCTACGTTTAAGATATTATGATATAGTAGATTAATTTTGATATTTTATTGTCTTAATTAAGTTTTGTTTAATTTGCTCATTTTAAGCAAAATAAAACACTAAATCACCACAATACACCAAAATCTGATGCACACTGAGCACCATCAGCAAAATGATTAAAGCTAAACTAATATCTACTAGCGTTTGTATACTCGCTCAGTGGGCTCCAAGTAGGCGTGGCAAAAACTAGCCAAGCGAATCAAAACCAACGAAGCGTAACAATGAGAGTGAGAGTGAACTGAAAGGAGTTGGGCCATTGACTCTGTTTATATTATCTTTACATTTATTAATTCTCATATGCATCTAATTGCCTGTAATTTGAGACTTGTTTAATTAATTTTAAATTATTAATATATATATATACAATGTTCTTTAACAACGATATGTTCAGCAACGCAAGATTTATCCGGTCTACCATATCTTATCTGAGCCATATGTTATTTAAATTTAGTTAATATTGATCTTCTAGTTTTCCCAACATATTTCTGATTACCTCATAAATACCCGACCTTTCCAGTGGAGCCGTTTTATCTTTAGGATTACCTAATAAATGTTTATCCAAAAAAATCCTTATGGGTTTTTCGTCACTGCACTGCAAGAAAAATCTACAAAATAAAATAGTTATTTTTTGTAAACACTTCAGACAGAACGTCAACGATTTCTTGTAGACGTATGTGTTTTAAAAAGTAAAGTGTTCTCGAATAGTTCAATTTAAATATTTTAAATAGTTTTTTCTTGATTCTTTATATTTTTTTTGCTTCCGACGACGGAAAGAGAAAACTTTCCGAAACGTTAAGCATTTTTTTCTTTGTTAGGCAAATTTTTATTACTGTAAACACAACTTCTGACAAGCAGCGTCCGTTTAGGTTTAACGCAGAAGTGTTTACAAAAAATAACTGTTTTATTTTGTAGATTTTTCTTGCAGTGCAGTGGCGAAAAACCCATAAGGATTTTTTTGGATAGATGAATCCTCCACATAGGTATAGACATTATTTTCTAATAAATGTTGTAATTTATTATTAGCACAATACACAAGTTTATAAACTGTGTAAATACTTCTAATACTTCAGCGTCTTTTGAATAAAATATTAAGATCACACAAAAGCATCAGATTGATTTTTTATGAATATTTTGTTCATAAACTAACTGGAGCCAAAATCAAATTTTTCCTATTTTATTGTTAGTAGAATATTACTGTTTTTTTTTCTTATGTAATTTGTAAATTTCTGTTAAGCAATGCAAAAATGTGTGGCCTCTTCCAATTACCCGATAGAAAATATGACAACAATGCTTGTAAATTTATTGCGTTGAGGTTCTATACATCACGAAGTGCGAGGGTGTCGTCATTATGTATCATCCTTCCATAAATTTCTATATTTGCATAACAATTAAAAACAGCCAATAATAAACTAAATCAATTATATTACTCCGAGTTTTCATCGAAAAAATAAAACTACAACCGTCATATAAAAATTGACAATTAATATTAAAAGTTAATATTTTTTATTACTGAGTAATTAACTGAGCATAATTTGTTAACTAAAGGTCATTTTAATTAATGACAAACCATTAATTTTGACAACTAAATAAATAAAATTAATGTTGTAGTTTTATTGCTTTTTAATAGTGTACCTACAATGTCTCGATTTGTATAGCATACACAATCCAAATACGCAATTGTTCTCAAACACGAGATTAAATTCAGTTAAATTTAAGAAATACTTGCTATAGAAACTAACTTAAACTGATTTATTCCAAATTAATTAATTCTCAGCTTTTTCAACCATTTCCAATTATGGTGTAGTCTCCCTTATATATATTTAGATACTCTCTTTCTAGCTGGGCCCATTGTTGTCTGTTGTTGACTATGGGGGCCCAAGTTATTCCTACTAATTTTCTAATATCATGGTCCCATCTCAGGTTCGGTCTTCTTGTAGGTCTCTTAATTCATCGTGGGTATCATGCTATCATTTTTGTGGTCCATCCCAAGTAGCAAATTTTATTTTATAAAGGCAGTATAAACAGCTATGTGATAATTTTTATAGGATACCTCAATTCATATAACGTGCTATATGACCGTAATATGATAGCTTTACAACCAAAAAAGGCCCATTTTTATACAACCGTTTAGAAGTATAGAAGTTCTATAAAAAGGGTATACAACTCTTATGCAACTATTTTACACAGCGTTATATGACTATTATAAAACTAGTTTTATTGTGTATTACGTGGTCACATCTAAGAAACAGAACAATAAAAACATTTGATCATTTAGCGAGGTACAAGAGTATTTTATTTTTTACCGAAGAATATTAGGAGCAAATTATATTTTAAGCGTGTCGTAAAATGAATCTAGAGGATGTGGATTGTTAAAAAGGAGACTTTACTCGACAATGAAAATGGCGGGTAGAGCCAGAAGGTACAACAAATATGTAATATAATAAATCATTAATAGGGTTTGAAAAGTAGGGTCAATTTTTGTTGCGCCGAAAATTTTACTGGTAGATTATAGGTATGTATTTGGAAAAAAATTAAAGCGCTTTAATTTCGATTAAGGTTTACATATAAATTTAAACAATAAAATAAAATAAAATTTTCAAAAATTCTTGTTTTTAATTTAATTAAACACTTTACAACTGTATGTGGGAATCTTATCACAAAATAGTTCTCAAAAATAACATCCCTTAAATAAGTCTTTGTTGTAAAATAAAACGGTATAGGATTAATATCTATCATTACGCAGAATTTCCAGGCACTATAGAACTATTTTGGACATATTGAGACTTGTGACAAATAGATGTTGTCAAATCTCATTTGATTAGTATTTAAACTAACAAACATGATCAGATTTTCATGGATTCATGCACGCAATGCATTTCATGCCTGCCCGACGAGTGAGCGGCAACCTAAAGACTTGGAAATACAACAATGAAACAATACAAACATTACTACAGTAAAACTTTTACATCAACGTGGCAACAATGCTTTGAAGAAGCCAGACAACCCGAGAGATTTTGGCTTTTGAGAACCCAGAGAATTCTCGGGATTATTTGCCGTAATTTCGAAGAGTTTTTTCTTACATGCTCTTTATAACTACCACTGCGTTTGTAAACTTTTTTTCAACTTTGTCCAGAATTCATAATAGTTGTGATAAATTATACTCGTACGCACATATTACTTTTGCAACAACAACAATAACAAAATAAATAACTAGGTATACAATTTAATTTAAAATGAGGTTATATTATACATTACCAGTTTTATAATGCAGATATTACAGCGAATTTATTTTGTTATCACAATTTTATCATATAAGGCTATATAACTGGTGTTGTATACAGCACCGTAGTTTAACGCAACGAAACATTCTATCATACAACTACTACAACTTTAATAAGACAAGTTTAAGTAACTATTATATGATCTTGTGACTACTAGTTATATGAATATTATAGAACTCTTACATGGTGGGTATAAGAGTCTAATAAAATAATATGTTTGTTATCATATAGCATTGTCTTATTAAGTCTTATATCATACTAAAAGAAATTATCGTTTAATGCGTTATAGGATACGTTGTAAAAACCACTCGAAAATAGTTTAATATGACAACTTTTATTAAAGAGCAGAATGGTCGAAACCAAACGCTTAATAAAATCAAGCAGTCCTTAAGACAACGCTATTCCACTGTTATAAAATAATTCAATCCTTTTAGAATTTCTTTTTGCTACTTGGGATCTGTTGTCCGTCCTTCTTGCTAGGTGTCCTGTCCATTGCCATTTGAGGGATTTGACTCTGTGGATGAAATCTATTATCTGGGTAATATATATATACTTTGTCGTATCCACTATTTTGTTCTACGGTCTAATAAGTACTCCATGCCAACTTAAGTTTGCTGGTGATTTCCAGTACTACTACCGGAAACGATAACACTACTAATGCACACAACTACTAACTTCTAACACACACAACTAATATTATTTATTCTTCTACCATTTCCAGTGCTGTGCTATTTATTAGAATGTCTTTTCTGCCCGCTAGTTCTTTGTACATTACTTTAGTTTTTACTAAGTTCATTTTGAGGCCCACTTTATTGCTCGCTGTATTTAGTTGGTTAATTTGTGCTTCATGGCTATTGGCAACTAGGACTATGTGTGCGAACACAGTGCAAGCAGGTTTGCCGCTTACAGGTAGTCAGCGCCAATCTGGGCACCTATTCTTGACATCGTTCGCAACTTTGCGTATACACATCACGTGTATTGTTATAAACAGGGTATCCCAGAAATAAGTGCAAGTATTTTAAAGGGTGGTAGATCTCGATAAAAGAAACATATTTTCTCTTTATCGTTTTTCAAATAAGTCCAAAACAATGGAAAAAATTTTGAAAATTTCCAAAAAAAAATGATTTTTTGCTAAAATTTTGAGAACCTTCTTCTTCATGTGCCTTCTCCTCATCGGAGGTTGGCGACCATCAATTGGAATTCCTCCCTGTCTTGAGCCAAACGGATAATTGCACTGGCCTCTCCTATATTAAACCACTGGCGCAAATTCCGCAACCAGGAAAACCGTTTACGCCCGATGCCTCGTCGTCCTTCAATCTTTCCCTCAACGATCAGCTGTAGGAAACTATATTTGTTATTTCGAAAAATATGACCAAAATATGCTGCTTTTCGTCGTTTTATTGTAGTCAATAGTTCTTGGTCCTTACATATTCTTTCCAATACTTCGAGATTTGTTTGAGAACCACTGGATCTTTTCTGGATTTTCTTTCTTATAAATTTAATCTACTACCTATGTTGCCATATTATCAAGAAATTATTTTTTTAAATAAAAACTAAAAAAAATTGCAAAAAAATTCCAAAAATATTTTCAAAAAATTCCGAATTTTCAAAAAAAAATATTTAGAAAAAAACCTCATAGGCGTGTTTCTGGGGTTGAACTATACTACCAGTTAAGTTAAAATACTTGCACGTATTTCTGGGACACCCTGTATATGGTTACATAGTAGCGCCGCGCCGCGCCGCCTCGCGCTTATAACCTTGAAAAATTAAAGCGTGTTATCAAATCGGCTAGTTCACAGTGAAAGCAGGTAGGAGCCGTCAACCAGCGTTCATCGGCGTTCTCGCTTTTACCGGAACGAAAATTTATTTATTTCTGCTTTTGCAGGCGCCGACGGCGCACAGAGGGTATTAAGAACTAAAAGTTGGCCAAAATTATGTTTTATGATTTTTTTGCTTTTTTGCTAGTAATATTAATTATTAGAGGAGAGGGTGCTAATATGGAACCTCATTTTGTTTTTCCTACACAATATTTTTTCCTCTATTCTGAAACCCTTTCCACCGATCAAATAGGGCCATTCTGTGCAAAACCAAGCAATTGGATGAGGATGCTAGAACAAGAAAGTAATTTGTATATTATAGACGATATTTGAGCGAGGATGGGTGTTATAGGGTAAAGACTATTTCCTTTAAGAATCTATTTAAATCAATGTTTTTTTTGGCAGTGGCAAATATTGGCAAGATTTTTGTACATATTCCAAAGCTGGAGACTTTAAGCATTGAACGGATACTAATTTCCATGCGGAATATTGCCGAATAGTCTTACACCTTATAAAAATGCCTCTGATTTTTTAAATATAAAACATTATAAAGAAATAGAATAGAAGGAAACGTTTCAAAATAAAAATATGGCATAAAACAGAACAGAGCAAACAAACAAAGCTGGCTCTGTATCCATCATGACTCTTATTATGAACAATTTGCAAAAAAAGCACTACAAACAATTCCAGTATTTTTATAATCTTAGAAATATTCAGAATACACTCAAGATAATTCATAATTTTAACTGAAATATATTATTTATTTGATAGTCAACTTACGACTTAAAAAAGCTAATAACTAATAAACGTGCTTACATTTAGTATTTATAGATTTGTATTCAGTTAAGATAAAAAATGAAAATAAAAAAATATCAATTTTGGCCAGGTTTATAGACCAAATACATCTATCTGCGGCCCCGGCGAGGCGGGCGCGGCGTTTGAATATGGTTTGGTTAGGTTAGGTTAGTTAATCAGGTAAATTTCCTCTTAATTATCTACTTCCGCATCCTTTTCGCATCTCCGAAATAGCCATATACAATACACGTGATGCATATACGCAAAGTTACGCATTTGTGTATTGTTATATGGCTTTTTAGGAGATGCGAGATGCGAGCGATATTTGAAGATGCGAGTGGTCAAGAATAGGTCCCCAGAGACGGCGCTGGTTGCCGGAAAGCAGAAACCTGCCTCCACTATGTTCGTACCCTATGTCATCAGCGAACCTTAGATATTTTTTTGTTGTTTTTCCTTTGTTGGTCCAGTCCAGCTGACGAAAGGGTTCTTCTAGTGTTGCTGTAAACCGCTTTGGGGATATCGCGTCTCCCTGTCATGCTCCTTTTCCAGTGGGAAACTCTGGTGTGTTTAAAATACCTCAATTATATATCTGTAACTTAGAAGTCAAGAATTGGCATATTTAAGATATACAGGGTTGTTCACCACATACGACACGGAGTATTGTAGCTAAACGATTAGATTTTTACAAATTGTAAGTTTTGGGTTCGTTGAAGGACTATTAGTGCTACAATTTAAAAATATTTTTACAAGATACAGAGTGTCCCAAATAAGTAAAAAATATCATAGTTGTATTTTTTTAAATGGAACACCCTGTATATTATTCTATTTTTGGATTCTACGATTGAAATAAAGGTAAATTTGATTAAGGTTTATTACACTTAAACCTTACCGTTTTTGAAATATTTTCAATTTTAAGAAATTGCAGTAAAAATTTTAATGCTTCATTTCTCCAAGGGTATCAAAGTTTTTAATACTAAATATTTACTGAAGATTACTTATTGATCAGATATTGTGTTGCAATAATAAAAATTTTACTACCTTATACAGAGTGTCCAAAAATTTATATTAAATAATTACTAGCTTTAAACGGCAATAACGTGTTTAAGTTAAATGGAACACCCTGTATATTTTACGTGAATCATATGCACAATTTAATTGTCTATCAAATTTTATTATACCATTTTTTACCTATCTCTACAACTTTTCGTAGAAAATGCATTTTCTTATAATTTAGACCTCATTTATCACTATACCCATGGAATATTGATTTCAATTTTTTTTTAAGCAACATATATGCAGAAAATGTACAAGTGTAAATATTGCAAGCCTATTGGTATACCAAAAAAACTATTTAAATCTTTATAAAAGAGTATACGAATTAAATATACCATCATTATTTCCGACCAAAAATTAGTTAATTACATACTTTTAAATTGTTTTAATTAATAAAGTATTCTAAATAAATGTGGATTTGGCTCAGAAATCAATATAATAATAAATTATGAAAATAAACGTCTGTTTTTATAAATCAGCATTCGTCAAAAAATGAAATAAAATTTATAAGGCCGTTACTTTTTACCACACTGTCTAATACACACACAAAATTCAGTTTTTTAGTATTTGGAGCAATTATTATTAATCAACATAAACAGTCAATTAATGTAGTCTGAATACTGGGATCATATTAATTGGTCCTTTTTAACAAAAATATTTAAACAGTTTTTTAAATTTTTTTTATGAAATAAGCGAGCTATATCGACAATATTAGTATCTGTACTCTTGGAAAATTTGTTACATCTTTAAAAATAATCTAAAATGTCAATATTCCATGGGTATAGTGATAAATGAGGTCTAAATTATAAGAAAATGCATTTTCTACGAAAACTTGAAGAGATAGGTAAAAAATTGTAAAATACAATTTGATAGACAATTACATTGTGCATCTGATTCACGCAAAACATATAGGGTGTTCCATTTAAATTAAACACGCTATTGCCGTTTAAAGCTAGTAATTATTTAATATACATTTTTAAATAATATAAATGACACTCTGTATAAGGTAGTAAATTTTTTATTATTGCAACACAATAACTGGTCAATAAGTAATCTTAAGTAAATATTTAGTATTAAAAACTTTGATACCCTTGGAGAAATGAAGCCTTAAGATTTTTACTGCAATTTCATAAAATTGAAAATATTTCAAAAACGGTAAGGTTTAAGTATGATGAACCTTAATCAAATTTACCTTTATTTTAATCGTAGAATCTAAAAATAGAATGAATCAAATTTACCTTTATTTTAATCGTAGAATCTAAAAATAGAATAATATACAGGGAGTTCTATTTAAAAAAATACAACTATAATATTTTTTACTTAGTTGGGACACTCTGTATCTTGTAAAAATATGTTTATATTGTAGCTCTAATAATCCTTCAACGAACCCAAAACTTACAATTTGTAAAAATCTAATCGTTTAGCTAGAATACTCCGTGTCGTATGTGGTGAACAACCCTGTATACATCAAGTTACTTAGCTTTTTATGTTCTACCCTTTCTCTTTCTCGTTTTACGCTATATGCACCAATAAATAAAATACGGTCGGTTTAAAATCAAATTAAGTCCGATGTCAACCCTCGGCTAAATGAGGTTAACTCACGTAAACGCAGTTTGGCTCAAACATCTTTGGTTAGTTTAGTATGTTATGTCCACGGCTCCGCTGTGTCGAAAATTGATTTTGACAGTTTTGCTATTATAGGATAGTCAATTTAATCTTAATAAACTCCAAAAAAATCCTTTATGGGTATTTTGCCACTGCACTGCAAGAAAAATCTACATAATAAAATAGTTATTTTTTGTAAACACTTCTGGCGTTAAACCTAAACGGACACTGCTTGTCAGAAATTATGTTTACAGTTATACAAATTTGCCTAACAAAGACAAAAATGCTTAACGTCTCGGAAAGTTTATTTCTTTCCGTCGTCGGAAGCAAAAAAAATACAAAGAATAAAGAAAAAAACTATTTAAAATATTTAAATTCAACTATTCGCGAACACTTTACTTTTTTAAAACAGATACGTCTACAAGAAACCGTTGACGTTCTGTTAAAATGCTGTTTTTTTAATCTTAATAAAGATAGTAAATTGATACCTATTTTACCATTACCTATTAAATGTTTTCTTATTATATCAGTAATATACTTTTTATTTGGACTTAAATGGTTTGGTTTATTTTGGTATAAATAGGAACTTAATATAAGTTAAGTACTGTAAATATTTTTTTCTAATATACAAATTATGTTGTCACTCAAAAAAATGTTGGTATTTGTAATTGTATTGGTAATTTATTTAGAATTGTTTTACATTTCATTTAAGTACAAAATAAGTTGTTCGTATACCAAATATTACAATTATTATTATTATTTTAAAAATAACCGATTAATTATTAGAAAATAACTTAATAATAATATGGCTTTTATCGAGGAAAGAAAATTGTACAATGAGCAATTATAACATTACAAAATACACAGTAGTAAATTGCGAAGTCTAGCTCAAGTGCTATATTCTACTTAACCCTCGTACCACAAAAAAAAAGAGTTCAGCGTTTAATCACTAAAATAATTTAATCAGTGAGAAAATTATATCTAGAATACATATAGAGATGTAAATACACATAAATTGATATACATATAAAATTTAATAAAAAATCGATAAAAAAACTTTTAAGTTAAACGGTTTTATCTTATGTGCACTGAAAACTAGAAAATAATAATAACAATTAGGTATTTTGAACGTCTAGTTCAGAAATATTTTAGTACTAGGCAGAATAGCTTTTAGGCATATTAGACTAAAATAAAAACGTGGGGCCCCTCTGAAATCCTACCTATGGCAAAGCATATCTTTATATTTTGGTAGATCATGAGCTCGGCGTTCGCTGGTGAAGCCGCCACGGCTGGTTATTGATTGTCAAAATCTCCAGTTACGATTATAGTAAGTCGATGCAATCCACACTTAGTATAGAATTATTTTAGTATAGAATTTATTTTTTTATTATATTATATAGTATTACAGCAATAGTTAATGGGCCCCACGTTTTTATTTTAGTCTAATATGCCTAAAAGCTATTCTGCCTAGTACTAAAATATTTCTGAACTAGACGTTCAAAATACCTAATTGTTATTATTATTTTCTAGTTTTCAGTGCACATAAGATAAAACCGTTTAACTTAAAAGTTTTTTTACCGATTTTTTTATTTTCTAGTTTTTAGTATTTAACGGAAATGCCTACCGAATATTCCTCATTCTATTTAATTCATTTAGTGCATCATTATTACATGGTTTTTTACCTGATAATTTATTACAATCTAATTCCTCAATAAATAGCCCTTCCAGAGACTTGACTCAACTTAGAGCCACGTATGCTTGCCCTTCCTCAAACAATTTTGAGCCCAAATACACTACTGCATGGTCGACTGTGCTGCCCTGCATTTTATGGACGGTGGATGCCCATGACAAAATTAAGGGTAACATCCTTCTTTCAGCCGTACCATAATTGAATTTTGCTGGAAACTGTATGGCTTTCGGGTGTATAACGTGTATGCCGTCTCTGCCAAAGTCAATCCAAACTGATGGTACATCTGTTTCGTACATTTGGGTTCGACGGAACTGAGGCCAAACAATTTCTGTAATGTGGCTTATAGCACCATTTACCAATCCTTTTGTAACATCAATGTTGGACCGCAACATTTTCACAAATTCAATACCTATTTTTTTTATCTCTCCTTCTAACGTCACACAATCTTGGACACAACTGTTCTGGACACTACTCATGCCCTCACCTAATACGCCATTTTGTAACGACGTCCATCTTGGATTTTAAATTTTGTCATAATCACAGTATTCTACTAGCGTAGCCCTTTCATTTGATACCCATATTGAGGGGGTTGTGGAAAAATATGAAATCCGCTATTTTGTACCGGCGGCCATCTTAGATTTACAATGTTATTGATATTACTATATTGTATTGTCATCGGAACTAAAGGTGTGTACCAAATTTCAGATCAATCTGACAACAGGAAGGTACTTAAATTTCAATTTCTAATTTTGACCCAAATAAACAAACAAATAAATAAATACCGTACGGGTCCAGCTAAAAATAAAACCGTTTAAAAACATACACACACAAATTTTAAATTTATCTGGTATGCTATTCGTCAAAAAAGAACTTTAATTTCGCTTTTCCCAAAACAGTGTTTTGTGCCTTACTATAGTTTGCTTCTAGGATTTATTATTACTACTATTTTTACTATACCACTGAGTGTGCCACTGCTTTGTATTATTAATAAATATACATTGAATATATTAAAAAAGTAGCTATCTTTCACACCTACAATCTCCTGTATAAATTCAATATTTTTACACTAGTGCAAAAAACACCTTGACATTAATAATGACGAGTTTAACTAAAGAGAAAACATTTGTAAATTTTTGTAAAAATTTGTCAAATCCTGGAAGGTAAACCAAGTACCAGTACTCAAGCCAGTACTGGACACCTCTCAGCAACATTCCGGAAAAAAGTTTTAAGTGAACTACAAGAACCCGAAAGCTCCACCAATAGAAATGAAAATAAATTCAAAAGACTACTGGAAATCAAAATTGCACTGTGAATTGTTCAAACTGCGATATTATAATTAAAATAAACTCAAAAAAAGGTACTAAAAAAATTAAAATAATATTTGTTTATATCAGTGGCACAAATTTAGAACAGATGCGAAAGAAAGCGACTGCATCGGAAACCGCTCGGCAAACCCCACACGCCTATTGAGTGGTCTAAATACACCAGTCGTTTAGTCCTGAAACCTATGCTGTGTCGTATTCGCTTGCTGGAATGTCATAGTGCGTGGTTATATGTTTCTTTTTAAAAACGCGTGTAGGATTTTTGTTGAACATTTGAACTGTTATTTCTAAGTTTTGGTAATTTGTATATCTTATTTAAAATGGGATGCAAATGTGTTTATTTATAAGGAAAAAAAAGATATTTATAGTATAAAAAATTAATTTATTTAACAAAATTTAATTAAAAATGTGACAAAATAGTTACCTTTTTATTGGTTCTATTGGATTTTTTTCGATATATAAATCTTTATTTGTAAACTTTAATACATCAAATATTTTCAATCTAATAAATCATTTAATGATGTAAATAAGAGGAAATTTCTCACATGTGTGGTCAAATTTTATAGTTTTCACTCGAGTTTTCATTATATCAAACAGCCTCTGAGAAATGTTTTCAACTCAAAATGCCTTTAATTATGTTTGACTACATCATTAAAAAGGGTCTTCAAATACATCAATGTGATATTTGTCTAAAATTTGCGAAAGAATCCGAATCTCTGGATAACTCGAAATTATTTACCCATTTAAAAGCCTTTGATCATGAAAATGGAAAAATTTGTTAATTTTATTTACAGGCTGGAAAAATTATTTATATTAAATTTTGATGAGTTTTGCACTGAAGAAAACATTCAGAGGCTGTTTGATATAATGAAAACTATAGAATTTGACCACCTATGTGAGAAATTTCCTCTTATTTATATCATTAAATTATTTATTAGATTGAAAATATTTTATGCATTAAAGTTTACAAAAAATAAAGATTTATATAGTCGAAAAAAGTCCGATAGAACTAATAGAAATGTAACTATTTTGTCACATCTTTAATTAAATTTTGTTAAATAAATTAATTTTTTATACTATAAATATCTTTTTTTTCCTAATCTCCGACGAGCTGATATAATATGACGAGCAATCTATTAAATTACTGTGAGATTATACAGAAAAGTCCACAGACTTCGAGGCATAGAAAAATCAAGTCCATTTAGCGTGTGTCCTAATTTTGACAAGTTTTCAAAAATGACAGTTTTGTTTAGACTGACGTTTAATTTCACCTGACTTCTCGGTGAATTATTTCTTTTTATGGGGGTACATAAAATCTAAAATTTACGGCCATGAAGAAATTCAAAACTTGGAGCAGTTAAGGCAGAAAATATTTAATGCCTTTGACACTGTCACCCCTGATATGTTATCCAATGTGAGGAGGGGATTTTATGATCGTTTGGGTTATTGTTTAATGCAAGAGGGAGGCACTTTTGAACAATTTTTGTAATTTTTTAAATTTCATTATCCTGTTTTTTTACCGTTTACCCATTACCTACCTTGACGAACATGGGAAAACGAAGGTCCTTTTCAGGACCACAAATATTTTGATTGAGAAAATTGGTAACTTTTTTTTGGATTAAAAAACAAAAGTTGTTAATATAATACCAATTTAAAAGTGTTTTAGTAGTTTTAATACACACTATGATATAAAATTTATTATTATTATAATGTACATTATTAATACTATTGTTCATTCGAAATGGCATTAAGGCCCAATTGCAACAATGATTTAAATTTTTCTTAAAGATAAGTAGAGCTTAGAATGAGCTGTATTTATATTTACTTTAATATTCACCTTAAATGAGGGAATTTGACTGATACAATTTTTGAATTTGAATTGTTTTTAATGATACTAACAATTTTAGTTCAATTTTTAATAAAATTTATTTAATATTAATAGAAATCCAAGAGATTTGAAACCTCTTTTAGCGATTTATAACATTCTCAAATGAATTACAGGTGCCCTTATTTTCTATGAAAATCACACAGCTTTTTTCATAGCTATAAAAAAACTAATTTTTTAAGGTGTGAAAATTGCGACACACGCTAAATGTACTTGATTTTTCGTATGTCTCGAAGTCTGTGGACCTTTTTGTATGCCTAGATAACATATTGGTGCAGATTATTTTCACCCAAACTATACATTGATGCGGATTGTCTATGAACGCTTTCTGAAGGTCACAGAAACCTGAACGCGTAATTCGGTGTTCTTTCGCATCTGTTGTAGTTAATTTGTGTCAGTGGTAATATTATTCTGTGAATTACTGTAAAAACTTTTTAATAAACATTTAAATAAGAATTTCATATCGATCGTAGCAAAAAAGTTTCTGTATAACATGTGCAAAAAGCATATTAGTTGCACTCAGCATGATTGCAGCTCGAGACCAAGTCGAGAGCTGCAAAACTCTTGCGTCTTGCAACAAATATGTCCTTTTCGCACTAGTTACACAAATAGCTATTATGGTTGTTTTGACGGATCAGATTCGGGTATGGTGCGCAAAATGACATTAGAAGAACTATATTCATTTGCAACCGTCCATCATAATTAAATTAAACCTTGGAAAGACAATCATATTCAGAACATTTTTAATGGGTACTTTAATATATGAATGTTTTAATTATAAGTTAAATGTTTTCTATCTGGTTTTATACGAATATATATGTCAGTATTAACATAATCGTAAATTTTCCTCCACTATTGCCCGAGGAACAGCCTTTATTTGACGTGTCCCCAGCCGTGAAATCATTGTGTCGTCCCCAATGGTAAAAGACGAAGTATGGTGCCCATAGGTGGTACAACGGTGCCATCTGGGAACAAGAGGCCACGCAGTACGAGAGAAAACAAACGTCAGAAGTTGGCACATAAATCAAGTATGACAAAAGTGAGTGAGAAGGTGCCGGTTTTGCGAAACGCGGTTGCGAAATCGTTTTATTTTCCTATAAATAAGATATGACGGGCACAGTGTGGTTATATTTTCAGGATAGAGGCACTGTATGGTTGCGTAGAACCAAGTGATCTATGGTGACAATAATAGTAATATATCTTCTTAATTTCTACGTGGTTCAAAAATGTTGTACATAAGATGAGTTTCAAGACTCATCTAAGATGGAGAAGCTCAAGTCTCAGACACATATTTTTGAACATTTCAAAGGAAACTATAATATCAATGCTTCTATAGTCAAAAAGATCTATTTTTAATATAAATTAAGTCATCATAGTAAACTAGAAGTTTTTTAGAGATGTGGAATACATACTTAAATTTCAGGCCATTTAAGGTCAATCATATATTAAAATAATAACAATAAAACATAAAACCTTTTTTGAAGAAATAGTAATTTATCTTCTTAACTTGCTGGATTTTTGCAACCAGATCAAGACCAAGACAAAGACTGGGCCCTGCACAAAATTATACAGGGTCTCACAGAAATAAGTGCAAGTATCTTAACTGGTAGTATAGCTCGAATCGAGAAACACGCCCATGAAGGTTTTTTTGCGAAACAAATATGACGCTATAACATAATTACATCGATCTGCTATGTATCGCGGAGTCCCCTTTTCTAATGTTAGGTAAGTTTTTTATTTTAATCTGGATTTTCCAAGTCGTTTTTAAATTATTCTAGTCGATCTCTCAATACTGGGCGTCGAACAAGCTGAGATTCTGGTAATTGCTTGGTATTTGCAGCTGATTATAATTGAGCCGGCGCGGCGCGGCGCCGGCGGCTCTCAAAAAGTTACCATTATTTTCAAAGCTAAATAACTCGGTAACTATCAATTTATTCTAAAAATGGCAAAGAGAAAATATATATTTTTTTGGTCAGATCTACCACCCCTTAAAATACTCGCCCTTTCTGGGACACCCTGTAATCTATATTCCCTGGTTCTATGTCTTGCATTCTATTAAGTAAAGACCAAGGGGTTCAAAACCCTATACCGGGTGCGTCGCAAAAGTCGTTCACGCCTATAACTTTTATATTTTTCCAGTTAAAAAAAAAGAGATTCGGTATGTACCACAGATTAGGGTGTTCCACTAAGAATAGTTCTCGGCTGTATCTCGGAAAGTATTAGCCGTAGGGCCCACGGAAAAAATATTTATAACTAAAGGGGCTATAAGAAATTGCTGGAAATTATTTTCAAGTTTGTAAAACGGCCGCTAGAAAGCGCAACTGCTATGTAAAATAAGAAAATAGAATTTTTACAGAATTTTGCCTAGATAATAGGTACTATAAATAATAGCTTCATAATCTTCAGTAAATTTTGGATTTTTTTTGTTAGAACCATTTTCCCCTATCTGCTGAAATAAAGTGGAGGAGGAAGGCCGAGGGGAAGGCAGATCTATCTTTATTTAAATGTTAATAACTCCGGACTGGATGGTTAGAATCCAACGAACGAGGGCTCGTTTAAAAGAGCGTTTCTTACTCTATATTATACCATAAAATAATAATAATAAGGTTTTGAACGTAGAGGCTAGGGGGAGCTTTCTTACAATTTAACAAACAGCGCGTTTTCAAAAAAATCAAATACGATAGTATATATGTAATTTTAGCTGGTAATAAAGAGTAGTAAAAGCTTAAAAAGCTAGCGAAAACCGCATCTTAATATCTACTTTCAAACCGAAGATATTAGCAAAATTATAATAAATACCAAAAAATAAGCCCTTAATTGCCCTATTTTTACAACACGATATCGGTAGCCCTCTTGATTATGCCCATTCTAACAAAAAAATAGGATAGTAACAGTTATTTTATTTTATAATCGACGATATACCAGGATACCATAATACCAGATGCATTATTATCTAATAATTAAGATATTAATAAGAGTGAACAAGAAACGATTCCCCAGTGAAGTCATGGTAGGCTTTGGAAAAGAGTTGCTTTTGACATAATAGTATAAACGTCAAATTGTTATTAGATCAACATTTTGATAGTCTTAGCAGCGTTTTTTTTTTATCTTTTAATTGGTTTTTCAAAATGCCTTTATTATTTGAAGTAGTTGAAGTTGTTGCCACTTTTGATGCACCAGGTATATAATTTTGTAAAAACTTTAAAAATTAAATATATTTGGGGGGTATAAAATCTTTTTTCAAAAAAAGTAAGACACATAGTTAAGATTAACCGTACTTAGGAATTTATATTAAATTGATATGATCTAAGGTAGCTAATGCGTGTTTCAAGTTTATTTCTGATTACATAAGTACTGTTTTATTTAATATTATTAATAATTAATATAATTCAAAAGCACTAAAAGTGGCTATATCATCCATCTGAGTAAATGAAAAGCTCAGTGTATTCTGTTCTGTGTCCAGCACTTTATCGAAACAAGAAGAAAGCCCAGGCAATAATTAATAGCAAACCATTTAACTCCTCTCGTATCCGATAGATCTTCCTTCTAGGAATAAACACGTTATCCCAGGTACCGAGATCGTTCTAAAAAATCGTACCTCCCAAATAGTGACATTCCTAAATAAAGCCTACATGAGAGAAATATAATCTGTCTCTGAAAGACTCGGTGATGCTGTGGCTTTTGCCCACGATCTTACATAAAATGTTTGTTTAGGGACACACCCATTATAATAAGAGATACAGATTTGAATTCTGTTTTTTTGATACAAAAAGCACAGGAAATAATTAGAGTTATTATAGAGGGTGTCGAAATAACAAAATTCGGTCGGGGAAAACCATATAGCTGATAATATATTTTTTTTAATTTTGTTGAGACGAAAAAGTTGCATGGAGCCTTACAAAAATGTAGAATTTTTAGTTTTAATTTAATATTTAAATAAATAAATGCCTTTATTGTCAAAAAATTTTACAATCTGTAGACAAAGGTAAAGTAAACAAACAAGGTACACAAACAAACAAACAAAAGATAATACAAAACATTATACAAATAATATTGTCAGTCTTATTGTTTGTAATAAACATTTATATAAATGTTTACAATTCAAAGAACAAAAAAAAATAAAAATAATATTCAAAAATATTTAGTTAGTTTATAGTAAATATCAATGACCTCTAAATAAATTTATTTCGGTGTCATTGGTAAATATAGCAATAGCAAACATTAGACCAGGGTTACAAGATCAAATTCGATTATCAAAATATAACTCATTTACGGCGTAGAAAGCCTTGTCTTGTAAATAACAGTTCAATGCTTTGCGAAATGAAGAAAATGATGTTATGGATTTGAGTTCAAATGGCAGGTGATTGGCATTTTTTTCGAGTTGTATAATATTGAACTTTTAACTAACTCTGAGCGTGGAGTAGGTAGATAAAGATCTTGCTCCGCGTTCCTGAGTGGAGAAGTGTGAGATGGCCTTTCTTGAGAAGCTGATACATGCTTACGTATTAGGCAAACGGATTCAAATATAAATAAGGAAGGAAGATTTATATATATTTAATTTTTTAAAAAAGTCCTGGCAGTGAGTTCTGCTGTTTAGTCCCAGTCAATATCGAACAGCTCTCTTCTGGAGCTTGAAAATGCGGTCAAATTGAGTCGCACAACACGTACCCCAGAATGGAAGGGCATACCTGAGGTGCGACTCAAAAAGTGCATAATAAACAGTTCTAGCCACTGACAACTTAAGCTCCTTAGAAACAGATCTTAATGCAAAACAGGCAGAGCTCAATTTTTTCGACAAAGCTTCGATATGCATGTCCCATTTCAGAGAATTGTCCACAACAAGCCCTAAGAATTTTACAGATTTTACGACGTCAATAGTGGTGTTGTTAAGTACAAAAGGCTGCAGCGAGTTTTTATACGACAAAGCTTTAGTTTTAGAAATGTTGAGACTCAGGAGGTTCGAATCGCACCAAGATTTAATGGTGATTAAGTCATTTGATATAATCCTATAAAGTGCCGTGACGTCCTTGTTGCTCCAAGTGAAGCTAGTGTCGTCGGCAAAAAGACATTTTGCCACTGATATTTATGTTAGCAATGTCGTTAATAAAAAGAAGAAACAAAATGGGGCCTAGTACTGAGCCTTGTGGTACTCCACATTCTATTGGCTTGCTAGAAGACAACGTGGTATCCACCCTCACAAGTTGACTTCTGTTGCTCAGATACGACTTAAACCACTCGAGAGATGTTCCCCTGAACCCATAGTGCTGCAGTTTATTAATTAGGATCTTATGATTTACACAGTCGAACGCCTTGGAAAATCACAGAAAATTGTTGCTGTATAATGATGGTTATTTAGGCTGGAGTAAGCTTTATTAAGGAGGGAAAGCATAGCGTCATTTGTGGACTTGTTGCTTAGAAATCCAAACTGATGTTCAGTAAGTATTTTGTACTTGTAAACCAGTAAGTATTTTGTACTTAAACAGAAAAGATCCCAGTCTTCCTTTAACCAACCTTTCTATGATCTTAGATAGCGTTGGAAGGAGTGCAATTGGACGATAGTTAGAAGCTTCATCTTTCTCTCCTCCTTTATGCAGAGAAATGATTATTGCCGTCTTAAGACATTTTGGAAAAATACCATTTTGGAATGACATGTTTATTAAAGTAGTTAGGTGATCCAGAGTGCTTTCTGGCAGATTCGATAACATTTTTTAAAGTTAGCCCGTCGGTCCCAGATGAGGATATATTTTTGATGGTTTAAGTCATGTGGGTTATGTTTTTGAAGTGAAACTTCTTCACGCGCGTTGGAAGTAATAACTCAAGGCCGTGACACAACAGGCGTGAGGAAAAGTGGTAAGGACCGCTTACGGCTTAGGAAATATCGTCCGATTTAAATTACATTTGGTATGTAGATAGATTGGACCAAGGCCAACTTGACCATGTACGACGCATGTCACTGTGACAGTGAGTTTTGACGTAAGAAACATCAAAAGTTGATGTCGTCCGATCGCGACCAAATTTGGTGGGTAACCCATACAGCACACTTCGTCCCAGGGACGTACATTTTATGTCTATTTTACGTCGGTACGTCCCGGAACCAATTAAGGACGTACTATATACATAGTACGTAGTACGTACATAGACGTACATAGTACGTGCCCCATGTACGTACTATTTACGTACATTGTAGGACTTCACTACGGACGTACATGCGAGTACGTACTACGGACCTACATGCGAGTACGTACTACGTACGTATCTTGAAAATTTTTGACAACGCATTACAAAATGTTATTTAATTTTAATATCATGACTGGATTATTTTGATCAGATATACCCAATAATAATCAATGGACTGGATCAGTGGATCTTTTCTAGGCTAACGTTAATTCTAGTCACTCTAACCTACCTCTACTTCTTTTATTAATAAATCTAACCCGACCGCTATAAAAAATGATTTCCTAAATTATCCAATGACCATAATGCATGACTGCCTTTGAAGAAATCTGATGGGTTAAAAATGCAATATATTATGCAATCAAGCCTAACAGGAAAATGATGCAGTCCTATGTTTAAATTTCCCGCTAAGTTATTCGTTCACATTCGAGTCTTGTCGGAATCGGAAGTCGGGCGGTTTCTAATGGCGTTTTCGATTGGCAGAGCTAGAGCGCACGTGCACAATCAGTGTATTTCCATCTTTTATTAATCAACGTAAAAAATAAAAACAACAATACACTGAGTGCGCACCTACTCCAGTTATCGATTGTGTTGTGTGAGTGGGTGTCATGTGTCATGGTGACCGTAGGTTGTTTCGCTTCCGCCTTGTTTTCTTTTGTCGTTGCCTTCGTTGCTCGTTGTTTCAAGGTAAGTTAAAGTGTAATAATATAATATGGCGCAAAGATACTTCTAACAAATATTACAAAAGGGCAAATTAAGCGGTTTGAAAGAACTCTCTCTCTCTCCCTCTCTCTCTCTCTCTCAGAGAGAGAGATTTCTAATGGCGTTTTCGATCTCTTCTCAGAGAGAGAGAGAGAGAGAGAGAGAGCCATATCCATATCCTAATCAAAATAGACAGCCTGCTTGATTTAATCAGGCATCTTTCCTTCAATCTTGTAATGATCAACATAGCACATCAGATGTTTCAGTTCTTGATTTACAATCTGAAGATTCTCTGCCACATTTTATCAATAGCGAAACTGAAACAGATAACCCTCGAGATAACTTATGTTGTGTATCTCAAAGTGGGGAATCATCAGATGAATTACATGACACTGCCACATCTAATGTGACTATTTCACCTAGCACAGTCACAACCTCGAATGATTGAGAATCGGCTCATTCAATTTTTTCAAAACAAAGACAAGAATATTTGAATACTTAGTTTTCTTTTTGTATTTTTTAGTTAGAAACAGTTCGAGAATAAAAAAAAAATATCTATCAACATCCAATAAAAGACAGAGTGTGCTAATGGTGTAGTTGCCGGACCGAAGCCAGACTCACGGGTGTATCAAGACATAAGGGATGACCCTGTATCTGAGTTTTTATATTAATAAATATTTTAAGCTTGACTTCCATTGAATTATTTCTAATAAAATTCCTAGGTCGTATACGTCGTTGAAAAATGTACGTCCATAGTACGTACATTGTATATCCATAGTACGTACTTTCGATCATTTTACATCCAGTTTTGGTCCGGAACAAAACATAAAATGTACGTACATGCGACGTACATAGTACGTACTTTACCACATCCCAGGGACGTACAAAGCGTTGAAAAATGTACGTCCTTAGTAAGTACATTGTACGTACTTTCGATCATTTTACATCCAGTTTTGGTCCGGAACAAAACATAAAATGTACGTACATGCGACGTACATAGTACGTACTTTACCACATCCCAGGGACGTACAAAGCGTTGAAAAATGTACGTCCTAAGTAAGTACATTGTACGTACTTTCGATCATTTTACATCCAGTTTTGGTCCGGAACAAAACATAAAATTTACGTACCTGGAATGTACGTACATTTTATGTTTACGTACGTACTTTATCCAGGGACGTACCGGGGACGCACAGAGCGTTGGAAAATGTACGTCCCTAGTACGTACATAGTACGTACCTGTACGTACTTGTACGTACCAGGGACCTGACGTTCATCCCAACATTACGTACCAGGTACGTACATAGTACGTACCGTGGCTGTATGGGAAGCTATGCGAGCGAGGCGACGCGCGACGGTGCACACGGTCCCACCCTGCAAAGTTGGATACATCTCGTTTCGTTTACATCTTCATCAGGGTGGGACTAAATATTTCATATTGAAAAAAAATGTGGGTCGATTTCGGCATAATAGGTATGTTGCAAAAAATATAAATTCGTAAATAAATCATTGTATTGCATTGATTAAGTCTTCATTACTTACAATACATAGGAAATTAAGAAAAATTGCATGATATCTTTTTAGAAATTAAATTATAATTTCAAACTTGAACATTCCCTTCACCAATCACGTTTCAGATCGTAGAAAGGAAAGTTTCATATCATAGGTTGGCATGGCTCATGCGTATCGGGCGCAGCTATTTTGGATTTTTTTATTATTTTTCTTCGTGCTTTTCACTTCAGCGGTAAATTTTCTTAGTTATAACTTTTAATTTTGTCTAAATGGTTCAAAACTATGAAAAAGCTTTTTAGGATAATTTTCGAATGGTGACGGAGTATATGGTGGACAGTTGTTATATATAGGAATTTTAAAACATTTTCCGATGCACGTCATCAGCTTTGAGTGACAAGCGATGGCGACAGCGCTGCCAGATTGTGATGGATTTATGAGATGAATCTTAATTTAAAAATGACAAACAATATATTTAGTATATAATTTTTATATATATTTTTTTAAGGCAGCAGCTACCCGCTACAAATTGAAATAAGTAGAAATAACTTGAAAATGGTATAATATGCTTACCAATCACAATCTTACTTCTCTGACTGCATTCAAGGGTAATAATGGACTTTTATTGTCACGTTCGCGCTCAAAATATTTTATCAGGGAAGCTACAAGCGCTTTGCTTCGACTATTTAAAGGCTTCGGCATATTTTCCCGCAATTTCAAAAAATGCAGTAAAAAATCTCGAAAATTTAGTTCTTAAAAGAACTTTTTGTGCTTAGAAGTATAATTTAAGAAAAAAAAACTATGAAAAACGACAAAAAACGAGAATTACCCCCAAAAATTCAACAATACGATATTATACAAAATAATGACTGACACTAGGATAATTGTCAAATAATGAGGTGCAAGGGGTAATCAAATGGGGTGCAAGGGGTATTGAAGCGATACATATAGCCTAGCTTACCCAAAAGTCAACCTCACCTTCACGTGGTGCACCCTGTTTACACAAACGAGGCTCTGACGTCCGAGTATAGGCGGTATAACCTTATACAACCCTCAGACCTACCATCTTCTGGGGAAAAGGAGTAATAAAATACACCTAGCCGGCCGAGAACGTAGCACAAGGGAACTATCGTCGCAGTCCTCACTGTGCCATAGCCATCCCGTGCTACAGTTGCAGCTAAAAACTGTGCGGCAGCGTAACCGCCACAGTTAAACCTTTTCACGCAGCTTACACACAGCAATGATGGAACATTCGAGTGGGACAAAATTATCGTCCGGAGGTAAAATACCCCTCAATCGGATCTCCGAGGGGGTGCCTACTCGAGCGTATCATCGGAGAAACAAAAACATCAATCAGCCACGTTCGCGGCGTGGAACGTCCGCACTCTACTGGACAAGATAAATTCAAATCGACCAGAGAAGAACAGCACTGGTCTCACAGGAACTCCACCGATTAAATATAGATGTTGCCGCTCTAAGCGAAACACGCTTGCAGATGAAGGTAGTCTCACTGAGGAGCATTACACCTTCTTTTGGAAAGGTCACCCCGCAACACACAGGAGAATTCATGGTGTAGGCATTGCGATCAAAAACGAAATCGCCACCAAGTTAACAGAAGTACCTATTGGTGTCTCCGAACGTCTTATGACCCTAAGGTACCCCATATCAGACAAAACTTACGTCAACAACATTAGTGCCTACGCTCCCACCCTTGACGCTAAAATTGAAGATAAGGATAAATTTTACCAAGCATTACAAAATGCCTTTCAACGAATTCCAAAGCACGAACGAATCATCTTGCTAGGTGACTTTAATGCCCGTGTAGGCAAACAACAGGAAATATGGCCTGACGTATTGGGAAAACAATGGAAAACGCAAATAGCAATGGTGAACGCTTATTAACAACATGCGCAGAGTATAATCTTTGCATCACCAATACGTGGTTCATGTTGATGAACAAGTTTAAAGATACCTGGAAACATCCTAGATCAGGCCACTGGCATCAATTGGACCACATAATCGTTCGAAGGATGCATCTAAAAGATGTTAGGCTCACAAAAGCTAGAATAGATGCCGAATGCGGCACTGACCACCGACTTTTAATTTCAAAAATGAAAATCCAGTTAAAACCCAAACATCCACGCTGTAAAAAGCAAAACAACATGACCAGATTGAACGTACGGGATCTAGAGAACAAGAATACCGCCGACGCCCTCCGGGAAGCCATCAAAGAATCACTTCCACCGATAACTTCAATCTCAATATTGGAAGCTGAACAAGACTGGACACAATTAAGGGATGCGATTCATAAAACCAGCGAAGCAGTACTGGGAAAGTCGAACAAAAAGAAACAACCAGACTGGTTTGACGAAAATCAACAGCATATACAGGCTTTTTTGGAACAAAAGCATAGAGCACATCAAGCCGTCACTGCAAATCCACTTAATCCAAGACTGGTAGATAACTTTAAAGCAGCCAACAACACCCTTCGAAGAGAACTGCGCCAAGTAAAGGATAACTGGTGGTCACAAAAAGCGAATCAGATTCAAGAGTACGCCACTCATCACGATTATCGTAAATTCTTCGAGGCTGTAAAAGAAGTATACGGTCCAACTAAGAAGGTAAGCTGCCCAATCATGGCTCAAAATGGCGAACTTCTAAAAGAGGAAGAACAAATCAGAAATCACTGGAAAGAACATTACAGCCATATCCTTAACCAAGAAAACAACCCCAATATGGAAGCACTAAACACAATACCTCAGTATAACAGCCTCGATGTATTAGACATCCCAATAACAGAACAAGAAATAAAGACCTCCATAAAACAGCAACAAATCAGCTGGCTGTGACGCGATTCCGGCGGAAATCTATAAGTGTGCAAGTAAAGAAATTATGGATCATCTTAAGGCTCTCTTTGATGTCGTATGGGAAAGCGGAGAGGTACCTCACGATTTTCGCAACGCGAATATAGTGAATATATTTAAGAACAAAGGAAGTGCATCAGACTGCGGAAATTACCGGGGAATTTCGCTATTGGCTATCGGCGGAAAAATTCTTGCAAAAATAATGTCAAACCGCCTGCACCCATATATAGAAAAAATCCTTCCAGAATCGCAAAGGGGTTTTCGTACCAACCGCGGCACCGTCGATTCCATATTTTCCATCCGTCAACTACAGGAAAAAGTAAAAGAGCAGGAGTCTAAACTTTATGTTGCATTCATCGATCTAACAAAAGCCTTCGACTCTGTGAACAGAGATGCGCTTTGGGCAATTATGGAAAAGTTCGGAGTACCCAACAAATTTCTTACAGTGTGTAAAAGCCTCCAAAACAACAAGTCAAGAGTGTCACATCATGGATCACTGAGAGACCCATTCCTAACAAATACAGGAGTTAGGCAGGGATGTGTCTTAGCGCCTCTCCTATTCAACATATTCATGGCAGCGCTCTCCATTATAGTGGACAGCAAACTGCAGGAGAGAGGATTGGGCATTAGATACTGATATGACGGCGGTCTGTTCAACATAAAAAGACTCAGGGCAAAAACACGTACAAAATTTATCACAGAACTTCAATACGCTGACGACTGCACTCTAGTTGCAAACACGGTACAACAATTACAAGAAATGTTGAACACATATACCTGGGCATACGAGGCTTTGAGCCTTAAGCTAAACATCGACAAAACTAAAATCATGTGCACTCACCCGGAAGATCACAACAATGCTATAAAAATCGGAGAAGAACTATTGGAATATGTGGCGGAATTCAATTACCTTGGCAGTTTGATTTCGGAAAAGGCCAATATTGACTCTGAAATTCAGCACAGGATTAGTAGCGCCTCAAGGCATTCTGGAAATTAAAAGACAGGGTTTTCTACAATCATGACTTGAGTACAAAAACAAAACTTGCAGTATACCGAGCAATTATAATCCCCACCATGATATATGGGAGCGAAACCTGGGTGCCTTACCGCCGACACATGAACGCATTGAACAAGTTGCAACAGAGACACCTTAGACAACTCTTAAGAGTCCGGTGGTTCCATCATGTCTCAAACGTATCGGTCCTTGAAAAATCTAACTGCGAGAGTATTGAAGTCATGGTCACAAAATCCCGCTTAAGATGGGCTGGTCACGTATGCAGAATGCAAGAAAACCGCATACCAAAATCTCTGCTTTACGGTGAGCTTGTGGACGGTAAGAGGAGGCCGGGTGGACAACTGAAAAGATACAAGGACATTTTCCACGAAAATTTAAAGGGAATTAACATGCAGAATGAGTGGGAAAAAGCAGCTCACAATAGAACTCAATGGAGAAGGGTTGTAAACTCAGTTAACAGCGCAACCAGAAAGTAGAGAGGCAACAAAGCAATGAGATTTTTGAATGTCCGGAGTGCGGTAGGCAGATAACATCACGTATCGGGCTTTTCAGTCACAGAAAAGCTCATGAAAGAAAACGCCTTGCGTGACCATTTTCTTTATGTGTGTCGAATACTCGTCAGCGAGTAACGGCTGTATGTATGTATGTATGTCAAATAATACACGAGAACATTGCCGAACATGGCGCAATGTGACCAACAAGGCGATAATAAAAATCGGTTTAAACTAATTTTTGCAGCTTTAATCTAAATAAAATATCTGTTACAATCATTTGCTCTATAAAGTATAATGAAGAGCTGCTTGGTATTTTAATTTAGTCAACAAATTTAAACATTTTTGCTAAAATTTCATTTACTCAGGTTTATAGGTTTTAGTGTGAATTTCGATGTGATTGATGACGTGCATCGGAAAATGTTTTAAAATTTCTATAGACAATTTAAGATACATAAGTGCTGAAATAAAAAAGTTAAAATATCAAGGTGAGATTTTTTCTTGAAGAAGTTATTTAAAAGTAATACAACCATTATTTATAGAGCATAAAGTGAATCATAATGATAACAGTTTGATTGGATACATTCAATAAAAAGAGGACTTCGGTACAATCAAACAGAAAGTACACCTGAACATTATCTGACTGCAATGATAAAAGTGTACAGAAAGTGGATGGAACAAAAACATTTTTAAGCTGTGCAGCTGGTGAGTTTAAAATTATAACTAAATAATGTAGGTTTTTATTTATCTATTTATATTTTAATTTTAAGCGTCATATAAACATATGTCATACATACACAAATAAAATCAAGAAAGGTACCATGCTATGATTTAAGTAGAATGATTGCATAATAGTGTCTTCTTCAAAATTCGGTCTATCAAATCTTGCAATTTTGTTTGATATATACTGGGCGAGTCAAAACTAATTGTTGTATTTTTCTTTACTATTTTAAATAGAACACCCTGTATTTGTATTGTAATCCAACAAGGTTTTGTTTAATCTTTTTTGTTTTGTTAAACAATTCCTATTCCTACAATCAATATTTAATGAGAAAATGGTGTTGTTAATCGTACTTCACCACAATACATCAAAACAATGGAGGTGCGTTTCGCTAACCATATTAGCATCATTAGCAGATGATTAAAATTCATATGTATAAAAAGTATATGAGTTTTAATCATTTGCTGATGATGCTAACACGGTTAGCAAAATGCGCGTTCAGTGCAAAAGTAAAGTGTTCTGGTGTATTTTGGTGATTTAGTCTTTTATTTTGATGTGAAGTTAGTTGCAGACCATGTGTGGTGGTGTTATTCCGGAAACTTCGGCAGCATATTCTGATTACAGTTGGGGGTTGGAACCTTTGGTGTTACACAGCAAAATAAAAACACTAAATCACCACAATACACCAAAACACTTTTACTTTTACACTGGACGCGCGTTTCGCTACCCATGTTAGCATCATCAGCAGATGATTATAAACTAAAGTACAATCTACAAGTTGAGCGTTTATATACTCGCCCAGTGGGCAACGAGTGGGCGTGGCAAAATCTAGCCAACCGAGTCAGAGCCCACTGAGCGTAACAGTTAGATTTCCGCCCTAGAGTAGTAGGAACAAAGAACTTGAAAGAATTGGACCGTTGTCTCTGTTCATACTATCTTTACATTTATTAATTCTGATGTTTTCATATGCTTCTAATTGCCTGTAATTTGAGACTTGTTTAATTAATTTTAAATTATTAAGATCTATACAATGTTCTTTATCAACAATATGTTTGGCAATGCAAGATTTATCCGGTCTACCATATCTTATCTGAGCTAAATGTTCTTCAAATCTAGTTAATATTGACCTTCTAGTTTGCCCAACATATTTCTGAAATAATCTTTACAAGAAATTTCATAAATACCCGACCTTTCAAGTGAAGGTGTTTTATCCTTTGGATTACCTAATAATTGTTGTAATTTATTATTAGCACTATACACAAGTGTATAATTGACATTCTTAAAAATTCCTTTTAGACCACGGGATAACTCTCTATCAAACGGTATCGAAAAATATTTAGACGTATCTTTCTCCACTTGAAAAGTCGAATTTTCAAAAATCATTAACCTATACCAAAGTTTACAGAATAAAATATAAGTTCGGTCACTTAGCATCGGCACTTTGAAAATCGCGTATCAAAAGCCAGAAGCCGCCTCGTCCGATACGCCGAACTTCGATGAAAACAGGAGTGGAAACCGGGGTAAATAGAAGCCGAATTTTTACCGATCGCAATGTGCGACAAGGTGCAGGGGAACGTGGGGTATTTCAAAAATACCTAATAGTAAATCTACAAAAGAAAAAATATACTATCAGTTTATTGGTGTATTACATATAAATATTTAGACATGGCAAGATAAAAAAAGATATAGCAAAAATAAAATAAATTTTAAAAACAAACACAAAAAATAAAGCTATACAATATCAACAGTAAATAATGTAAAAGTATATTACGTAACGAGTGTTTTGGAAAAAATAATATTACGTACGAGTGCAGTATTCCATGAGTGCGTAATATGGTTTTCCAACACGAATTACGTACACTATAAAATTCAAAGCTGAAACTATTAAATAAAAAACTATTATTCGATAGAAAATGATACTCTGAGTAGAAAGACATATCATATGTCAGCTTTTAACAGTTTCACATATGATTTATTTGAAAGTATAATACACGCGGTTTATAACGACAATTTGACTCGAAATGTGTGTGGCATGAAATTATTCGTAAAAAAATACTTTTTCCAAATATACTAATGAGCCACCCTTTTTCCATTTGAAAAAAATTAAGATATGGTTAAAAATACGATTTGGGCATCTTTTAACCGGCCAAGACAAGACATGGTAAACATTAGACGATCAAATCTATTTTTCCCAGGATTCCTTGATTAAAGTTTTGTTTTTAAAAGAGCTATGACACTCAATATTGAAATTTTAAAAGATTTTTTAAGCTAGAATGCCAAAAGTTGACATATGATATGTCATTCTATTCAGAGTGTCATTTTTTATCGAATAAAGTAGAAAAATGCCGAGGTTGCCGTTAAAAAATCAAAAGTTGTAGTCATTTTCGGTGAAACCGGAAGTGACCGAAAAAAATTGAAAACGTTAATCAATCCTAATTTAGGTCATATTCTAACACACCAAATCTCATTTTTTTATCTGAAAAAATAAAAAAGTTATAGCGATAAGCCACTTTTGAGACACACGCAGTATATGATTTTTCGTGTAAAAAAATAAAGTGTTCTTGAATAATTCTAATTAGATATTTTAAATAATTTTTTTCCAGTGGCGAAAAACTCAATATTATTTTTAAGAAATAATAAAAATAATTATGCTTTTTTTATAATAAACTAATAAATAATTAACTAAAGCTAATGTGATCAGTAACATTTTGCAATGAAAATTAAATAATCACTTGAAAAATAATTCCATATGCATGCGAGACCACTCTGTAATAACGCCAAAATCAGAGTAATACGCCGAACGTGATCCGCCGTGTATGCTGGAGCCAAAGTCCACACACCAGTAATACACTGGGAAACACGTGTGTGAAGCGGCTTTTGATACCTGCCGCCGGCACAAGTGACGGAACTTATATTTTATTCTGTAAACTTTGCCTATACCTACGTTTTCTAATTAATTTATCAACAAGTGAAGGAGAATATCCATTACACTCAGCTACATTTCTAATGTAATCTCTTTCTATTTCATATCTTTTGTTGGAAAGTGGGAAACTAAGTAATCTATGAACTAAGAAATTTAAACTAGTCATTTTATGTTCAACACTATGATTTGATTCATTAGGAATATATCTGCGTGTGGTCGTATTTTTCCTATAGATATCAGTTTCCATTCATAGTGTTGAGTTTAAATTTCTTAGTTCATAGATTACTTAGTTTTCCACTTTCCAACGAAAGATATGAAATAGAAAGAGATTACATTAGGAATGTAGCTGAGTGTAATGGATATTCTCCTTCACTAGTCGATAAACTAATTAGAAGACGTAGGTATAGCTTAATGATTTCTGAAAATTGGACTTTTCAAGTGGAGAAAGATACGTCTAAATATTTTTCGATACCGTTTGATAGAGATTTATCCCGTGGTCTAAAAGGAATTTTTAAGAATGTCAATTATAAACTTGTGTATAGTGCTAATAATAAATTACAACAATTATTAGGTAATCCAAAGGATAAAACACCTCCACTTGAAAGGTCGGGTATTTATGAAATGTCTTGTAAAGATTGTAATCAGAAATATGTTGGGCAAACTAGAAGATCAATATTAACTAGATTTAAAGAATATTTAGATCAGATAAGATATGGTAGGCCGGATAAATCTTGCGTTGCCAAACATATTGTTGATAAAGAACATTGTATAGATCTTAATAATTTAAAATTAATTAAATAAGTCTCAAATTACGGGCAATTAGATGCATATGAAAACATAAGAATTAAGGGTGTGGATAAAGAACTAGAAAATAGAGAAATACCTGATGATCTCTGGCTAAATCGAGAAGAGTGGAGGTTAGGTGTCGAAAAACGTCGTAGAACATTCTAAACCGACTTATATACACATAATACAGCTAATTTAATTTTTTGAAGCCTAGGTATTATGCCACTTGAGGAGAAATCTAAAAAATAAAAATTACCTACCTATCTTACCAAAAAATAATAATAAAATAATTAATTATTTTTTGATTTTGGAATGTTTCTTAGAATAGTGATTTAAAATATTTTTTTGTAATCTACGAATAGCTAAAAAATTAAAAAGTAAGTGTGGTGATCTCTGTCAATAAAGACGTAATGACAAAGTTGATAACGATGGCATAATAACAGGTCTAATATAGTAATGGAGTAGAACACCTGTAGAAACCATCTAGATCTATTTATTAAAAATTAAGCACGCCTAGCGCACCGCTAAGATAGATCTAATCATCCCGAACGAGCAACAGCATTAATTACGCAACGTGTAGTCGAATTATAGCGTGGCGATTGCAATTATAATCATGTAACGTCTTCGTTAGGATTGTTCGGGCGCGCAATTTATCAGAACGCAATTAAATACTGGTAGGAAGCCCGGTTGCACACCACCAAACACGTATTAAGCGCTTTAATACGATTCTCCGCGTATTGTTTCTTTAATTAAATAGATCCCTGGCGATGTAATGATAAATGAAGTACTAGGTATATCGCTATCCATATGGTTCAATGTTGTTATGTTATATTATTTTTTTTTTAATTTCTTAAAAAAGCGTCTATTGTAATTGGACCTGCTACAGCTCGAAGACTATGGCTAGTGGTAGATAGCAAAAAGACAAGACAACTACTAGAGCACAAAAAGGGCCTAGTACGCATAATTGTCGTCACTGGAAACCTCGTGAGATGGAAAATTTCCAACGACGGCTACTGCAGAGAATGCGGAGAGGAAGAAGAAACCATAGAGCACCTGCTGTGCCACTGTCCGGCACTGGAATACCGAAATTTTAGGGCAAGGTTTTTTGGAGGGCCTAGAGGAATCAGCAGAAGGCAACATCAGCGACATCGGGAACTTTGCAAAGAGCTGGAAGTGCTTTAACGCAAAGAAAGAATAAGAGGAAGGTTTAGTACAACAATACAGGGGTATCGCAATGGCCTCAAGGCCTCCGAGTGAGGGATCAAACATGATCCCAAACCCCAGCAACCTAACCTAACCTAACCTAATTGGACCTGCTTCTAAGGCTTTGGCCACACTGAAGAGCGGGCGGGCGTCCAGCGAGCGAGCGATTTTTCTAAACACTAGGCTACAATACAAGTGACCACACTGAACTTTTGCGGGCGGGCGATATTCAAGCGTGCAACGAGCGAATTATTAAAAAACAAATCTGTTTGAATTTCGAGCGTGCGAATTTTGTGAAAGGACACCGAATTGTGACGAATACGACCGAAGTAAATATTTATGATATGTAGAAACTTGCTTTTATTATTATTTTTGTTGTCAGTATGATAAATATAATTCAGAATAAAGCGTGACAAAATGTGTAGCAGTGGCAAAAACGTAAATAAAGAACTTCTTATATCCGAAGTGCAAACACGGAGACCTTTGTGGCAAGATAGTCATCCACTCTATAAAAACAAAAATGCTATTGAAAAAATATGGCAAGAGGTTGCTGCATGTAATTGTAGTGGTAAGTATTGAAAAATAATTATAAATATAACAATTAATAGCAATAGAAATTAGGATTTTTTATTATTTACATTATACATTTTTTTTTTAGAATTTAGAATGAGTGGGAGGGGGGTTAATCACTTCGACCTTACAGATCCATTGTGTCCCCCTTTCTTGAATCATAACTCATCATACAGTCCCAGGGCTTTGACAAAAGCCAGTATCTGGGACGGTTTTATAGAGGGTAGTTCTCCATCTCCAATATCAGTGGTACCAAAATTCATGGCACGAATGGTTGTCGTCTCGGCGCACTCAGTGATGAGGTGTACTGGTGTTTCCCCATCTTTCCCACAGAATCTGCATTCGCCGTTTCTTCTTAGTTTCAATCTACTGAGGTGTCCATTGAGGAGACAGTGTCCTGTTAAAAACCCCGTGACAATCCGAAGATTGTTCTTACTCAGAAAGATCTGTGATTTTTCTTGATCATAAGCCCTCAGAAACTTCTTCGAGTGTCCTAGACCATTGAAGATTTCCATTCCAGGTTGCGGATGGAATCTTCCAAGTTCTTGAGTTCCGCCTTGAGTTGGTTACCACTTGGAAAGCAGAACGGTTCTGGTCCAGTTAGTGGAGTGTTCGCTCCTTTCCTAGCTAGATTATTTGCTTTTTCATTGCCTACTATCCCTTGGTGAGCAGGCACCCAGTGTAGGAGGACTTTGTTTTCTTTGCCTAATTTATTCAGCTTCTCTATGCATTCTTTGACCAATTTCGAATTGATTTATACTGAGTTGATCGCCTTTAACGCTGCTTGACTATCAGACAAGATGGCTATTTCTTGTTTCCGATAGTTCCTATCTAAGATAAGTTGTACGCATCTCTCGATAGCGTAGATTTCTGCCTGTTGGATACTAGGGTAAGTGCCCATTGGTTCGGAGTAATTAGCTCTCGGCCCAAACACTCCGATCCCTGTTCCCGTATTGGTTTTGGAAGCATCAGAATACCAAGTTATGGTATGGTCTTTTAACTGCTGGGCAAGCGTTTCGCTCTTCCAATCCTTCTTATTGCTCAATACTACATTGACATGTTTGTCAAAGTTGTACGTTCTTGGCATATCGTCCACTGGGAGTTGCAGAAGTGGTATTTCCTTTTTGAGGGTGTTCCAAGCCCCTGATCTGACAATTCTCCCAGTACTAATTCCGTTAGTGACCATTCTAATCATTGTCGCATTGGCATATCTACCAATGACAATGTGCAGTGGTGTTAGATCTAGAATGACCTCCATTGCTGCTGTTGGACAGGTTCTCATACCTACATTATACATACACACATTAATTTATTCGATATAATGAATATAAATATGAATTACATTACAATAATTATCGAGGCAATTGAAATAAGTAATTTGCAAGTTCTTCACGAATTTGAATTGCTGTTGTACTTCCTCTATTATGCGTTCTGCCACCAGAAGCAGGTCGATCAGTACAGTCTAATCGTAATGACATCTGTTGCATTACTTGACAATAATGAAGATCACTGTCGCCATCTTTTTCCCTTATTAAGTTATGTAATATACAGGCGCACTTGATAAGTATGCAAGCTTTGTCAGGCATATCTTTATTTAGAAAACGTCTCTATATCTTTATTTAGAAAACGCCACTTGGCACACATTATTCCAAATGCGCATTCTATACATTTCCTAGCACTAGAGAGACATTTATTAAAGTGTTCTTTCTGAGGATTAAGAGCTCTTTTTGGATAAGGCCTCATTAAATATGTCTTCAGAGGATATGCTTCATCTCCTATTAAGAAGTTTGGTAGTTTAATATTTGTATTTGGTAGGTTGGCTGACTGAGGCACATTGAACATATTACTTTCCAACAAATTAAATAGTGTTGATCCTGCAAAAGTCCCACCGTCACTCTGTTTACCTCACCCTCCAACTTCTATCGTCAAAATTTTTTTATCTGCGTCAGCAACAGCTTGTAAAACCACAGAAAAGTAGTGCAAATAGTTAAAATAATGTGACCCAGAATTCGTTGGACATTTAATCTGACAGTGTTTTCCATCTATAGAACCGAAGCAATTTGGAAATTTCCACCGATTATAATAGTCACCTATAACTTTGCCGAGCGCCCGTTGTCAAATACCTAAAACAAAAATAAGTTTTTATTTGTGCATATTATTTTGTATTAGTTGCATTTTTTAGTATTCCAATGATTTTATTTTCAGTTTCCGATGCAAAACTGAAATGGAAGAATTTGAAGGATCAGTTTAGAAAGGAGGTTAAAAAAATACCAGTTCCGAAATCTGGAGATCCCTCACTACCTGGGAAACCCAAATGGCAGTATTTTGACCAGATGTACTTCTTAAGATTTTGTCGTTCCTTTGCAGACGCAAGGAAATTTACCAATGGAAACTAATTCGCAAACGCAAGGGACTTCACTGATGGAAACGGGAGATTCAAGTGAATCCGAAAATGGACAGGAGGATGATTATAATAATATGTCTCCTCAAAACTCACATTCTTCAGGGCCATCCCACAGAGCAGCAGTAAGTGGCTCAATTTTTAATCGACAAAAGAGAACCAAACCAGATGTGCAGGACAAGTTTTTGGAACTGGAAAATAGGAAAGTTCAGCTTTTAGAACAAGACTGCAAAGAAGAAAATGCGGATTTGCTGTTTTTTAAAAGTTTAGTACCTCATGTAGCTGATTTCACAGATTTAGAAAAACTGGAAATAAAATCTGAGATATTATCACTAATTATAAAAATGAAAAAAAAAGAAGCAATTAGTGGATCAGAATATTGATGATGTACAGCAAGGGGAACAAAATGTTGGTGAATCACAGCAGATAGAACATAGGGTTGTTAATGGTGTACACACAACATATCGGAAGTTGTAAAGAATAGAATGTATTTTCTTATAATTTTATAATATGAAATATACTTTGCAAACCTAAAGACTAAATATGGTTCTTACCTTAAAGTTACCACTAGCCTTTCCTCGGCTGATATAGGCGTACGATAATTTGTTTTTCTTTTCGTAATTCTGTTTTTAATCTTGCTAAGTAAAAAATCAAACGTATTTCTAGACATACGTAGATATTCAAAGAATCTGTCAGGAAAATCTCTTAACTCAAAATACAGGTGATGAAATTCTCCAAATGTTTGTCTACTTCGATTAATAGGATGCGTTCCATACTTTCGAGATTTTTTGAAAAATATATTTCATTGCATATAGAGATTACCAGTCACTAGAATATTTCTTTTCAACCTGGATAACGACATTTTTGCACAACCTATAGTAATAATGAAACAAGACAAACTAATCGCTCTTCGGTATGTCCACAAAATCGCCGAAGAGATTATCGCTCGCTCGCTAGCCGCTCGCTGCACGCCCGCCCGCTCTTCAGTGTGGCCAAAGCCTAATAGCGGAAATTAAAATAATTTCGGATTACCAATGTTCTTACTTATTTCTCAAATACACGACGTTTCGATCAGATCTATCACTGACCGTTATCAAATATGAACTAATCCGAATCCTAAAGCTGCTGAGCTCATATTTAGGTTGAAAAAGTTAAGTGTAGTCAAACAACCGTGACAAGTAGGTAACTGCTGGTTATGAATAAAGTTTATTTAAATTCGCGCTTTTTCAATGATCATCCTTGTGGACAACCCGGGCATTTTTTGTTGTCGTGTTTTAGCAATGGTGAGAAGCCAGAGTTTTCCACAAGGAACTTCGTTGAAAAAAGCGTCAGTTAAGTAAAGAAGCCATAATTATATCTAGAAATATAGATACTTATAGAGTATAGAGTGGTATTAGTTAATCACCGCTTTAAAGACCAGGGCCGGCGGAAGGGAAATATTGAGACCGGGCGAATAACCTACCTGGCGCCCCCCCCCCCTCCCATAGTTAACATGTTAACATAACAACTAAGTATATTTATGCTACTTTAACAATAAAATTTCACTTAAAGGCACTTCAAAATTCTTCTCTTCGTTCAATCTTAGTCCGCGGTTGTTGTTTTTTCTATACCAAGTGCATCTTGAAAGTGACTCACCCCTATAACTCTTTTAATTTTTTAGATAAAAAACGACATTTGGTATGTTAGTATATGACATAAATTAGGATTGATTGGCGTATTCTATTGTTATTTTTTCACTTTCTGTTTCAACGAAAAACTATTGATTTTTAAATGGCACCGACCGACGCGACGGTAGGTATATTTCTGGTTTATTCGATAGAAAATGACACTCTGAGTAGAATGACATATCATATGTCAACTTTTGACATTTTTGCTCAAAAAAATCGTATTTTAAATTTCAATCTAGAGTGCCATGGCTGTGTTAAAAACACTAATTTTTAAACAAGGAGCCTTGGAAAAATAGATTTGATCTAATGTTTTTCGTCTTCTCCTGGTGGGTTAAAAAATGCCCAAATTGTATTTTTAATCATATGCCAATTTTTTCAAATGGAACAAGTGGCTCATTTGTATATTTGGAAAAAGAATTTTTTACGAATAATTTTGTACCAAACACTTGATATTTCGAGTCAAATTGTCGTTATGAACCGTATTAACCGTAGAAAGTAACCGAGGTAGTAACCGAAATAAAGTAGAAATATACCGAGGTTGACATTTAAAAATCAAAATTTTTATTAATTTCCGGTGAAAGAGGAAGTGATCAAAAACAATTGAATACGTCAATTAATCCTAATTTATGTCGTATACTAACATACCAAAATTCTCGTTTTTTCATCTGAAAAAATAAACAAGTTATAAGAGTGTACAAGTTATTAATCCGGTATGTAAATGATAAGTATAAGTGATCTTTGAAAACATTACTATTTAGTTGCAAGCAATTGCATTATTTTTCTATAAGAATTTAAGAAAAACTTTTTTTCTTTTTCACAATCAATTATTTCGTGCAGAATCGGTATAGGTATGATCAGATACAGTTTTGTCGGCTTCAAAATGAGGATCAGCCAGTGTTTGAGATTTGAGATGCATTCATTTGTCCTGCTTTAATGAAAAATTTTTACGATTCTGCTGCCATTTACCATGTATTACTACATATTCAATCCAGAACAATCAAAATCACCAAAAGATTGATATTTTTCCCACTACTGTTAATAAATTAATGAGGCAAACTTACAAGTTTTTTTTGATAATGAGATCGGGATCCTATTTAGCTTCTTGCGAGTTGAATATTTGTTTCATATAATTTTAGGGCGGATCAGCCATTAACAAATAAAGGGTGTGGGTAGCAGACAAAGTGCAATTTTGAGCGGTCAGTCTAAAACTGTCAATTTTGCTGGATCTTGACCCAAAACAGTTTATTGTTTAGAGAAAATTTATAAAAACAAGAATTATAGAAAGAAGGGTTATTTACAAAAAGTTGATAGCTTTTCAGTTATAAGTAAAATATCACGAAAAATTTTTTTTTAAATATTTTAGTTGCTGGCGTGGCGCCCCTCACATTCGGCGCACATTCGACGCGGTCGCCCGCGTCGCCCGGCCCTTCCGCCGGCCCTGTTAAAGACCTATTATTGTGTCCTACTTTCTTGAGTTAGAACTCATCACAATATCGCACATCAGTAGTACAAATCATCATACGTGGGGACCTTGTTATTGGAAAGGGACTTCCCAACCTCCTTTGACAACAGCTGTTCATCCTCCGAGGAGTGGACATTTATGCCTTCCAAGGTTGGCCTTTAGCCCTCCGTACCTTTCACAGTCGAGGAGCTAAGGCACCTTTGAGGTGGACACTGGAGGATCAATCTCCATTTTCTTCACCTCTTTCTTGGTCTCTCCTTAGACCTGACACCGGTGTTCCCATTGCTGTAATATACACTGTGTCAATTTTAAAACTTCCCACCCTTAATATCTTTCTTGTAGTTAAAAATATGAAAAATCGCAAAGACACCTCAATTTTATTTGTAAGGGAGACACTTTAAGATACGCGCACACTGACCTGAGCCGCACTCGCCGCACGAATCGCACTTTTTTTTGTCGCGCACACTGACCCGTACCGAACGCGCCGCACGCGCCCCATTATTTGCTATTTTGTTTCTTTTTTCCCCTACTATACCCGTATTTGCCAATCGAATTTCTCATCAGTCGCTTCCGAAGTCCTGTCTGTGGTGATAAGCGTGTTTTTTTACTATTTCTCGAAAATAAATGACAACGAACAAGAAATAATTATGAGCTCCTTGCTAATAGAAGAAGAATAAATCACGAGAAAGAATCGAAAGTTATAGGTTCACAATATTTGCAAAAATCCACATTATTTCCATATTTAATTAAGGATGAACTAAAAATTTTTCAATATGAGCCATGAAAAATTTGGGAACTTTTTTTAGCATATTGAATTTCTAATCTCCTCTTCGGCTACCTACGCTACGTAGAGTGGAAGGAATTTCGTGTGACGTCAGCCGCACTAGCCGCATTTACCGTAAATCATTCTGGCCCAAGAATGCTGGCCGCATTTTAGTCGATGCGATTCGTGCGGCTCTGGCTAGTGTGCGCACCTTCATTGAAAGTAACACAAACAATATTTTGCTTCGGTCGATGCGGCGCGTGCGGCTCTGGTCAGTCTGCGCATATCTTTAAATAAATATTTTGAACCTTTTTCTTTCAACCCCCTACGAGGGGTAGACATCACCTTTACGATCTTAAATGAGAATGGGGGTCAAGTGGTACATCGTTTTAAAGGGCGTTTAATTATCTTTACAGTGGAATCCTATTTTGTTGCTTTTTGACCAGAGGTTTCCAAATAATCGCGTTACAAAGTTGCAGAAACAATTAAACATGCCTGCATTGATATTTTGGGTTTCAGGCTAGTGTTTAAACAAAAATGATTGCAATGGATCTTCTTATAGTACAAATGATTAGAAAATTAGGTTACACCACTTACACCCTATCTTGTAAGTTGTTCAAAATATCCATTTTTCTGTAAACAATATTAATGTCTGTTTTCAAACGGGAATTGACCGGCATTCTGCTGTAATTTGCCTTCTAATATCATCAATATCAGTAGGTTATTTCATAAACAATGGATTTAAAATGTCCCCAAAGAAAGAAGTCTAAGGGTGTTCAATCCGGTGATTTTGGAGGCCATTCAATTGGTCCCCTTCTGCCAATCCATGTACCCGGAAATCTCTCTTTTAACCACTGTCGGACCGGAAAAAAATAATGAGGTGGAGCAGCGTCCTGTTGGAATGTTAACAAATCCTGGAAAACTGGATTACCTTCTGCATCAATTTGAGTTTCTAGCGCTTGGGTGATAAGAGGATCAATAGTTTCTTGAAGCATATTATGAATACAGATCACCTGTGAAGTTTCCTTTAATAATAAAGGACCAATAATGGTATTTCGAAGAATACCAGCCTCTAAAAAAGTCAGTTCTTTCTTGAAGAAAATAAACCATTCTCACACTTCATGCACTTAATAAAAGTTATCACTGAACAGCCCAACAAGAAATATTTCAATAATTTTTGTGTCTAAAGACTAGTCTGAAAGCCAAAACCTCAATGCAGGCATGTTTAATTGTTTCTGCAAGTTTGAAACGCGATTATTCAGAAACCTCTGGACAAAAAACAACGAAGTAGGATACCACTGAAAAGACAATTAAACGCCCTTTAAAACGATGTGCCACTTGACCCCCATTATTCCCATTTAAGTTTGTAAGGGTAACATCTACACCTCCTATAGGGTTGAAAGAAAAAGGCTAAAGATATTCATTTAAAGTGTCCCCCTTATAAATAAAATTGTCGTGTTTTTCTGATTTTTTTTATATTTCTAACTGCAAGAAAGATATCTTTTCTTATCCCATTCCTCAGAGGGAATTTTTAAAATTGACGCAGTGTATCTACAATCGTTGGAAAGCACAAGACTAAGAAATATTTCATGTTCTAAAAATGTTATTAAATTATTGGAAAAGTTGATCACGCACCTTTGCAAGATGATATAGGTACATTAGAATTTGTTAGATTGTCACAGTTAATAGCGAACTCATGTTTCACAAAAAAAGTCAAAGTGAAAATAAATGTTTACGAAAATAATACAATCATCTTTATAGTAGAAATAATTTTAATTTTTTAAATAAAAAAGAAACTAATATTAAAATACCTTGGATATATACAGGGTGTTCCGAACTGTATTCCGGAAACTTCGGTAGTATATTCTGCAAATAAAAACAAGTAAAAAAGTTTTTATAAATATATGTCCTAAAACGCTTAGTTTCTGAGATACGGGGGGTAGAAGTTTCATTTTTATTTCGATTTTTTCCAAATAATTTCTGAAATAACGTCAACATATAGATGAAAATTGGTGTCTGGTATTTTTTTGACATGAGAAATTTGATTTTGATGTAAAAATAATATACATTTTTGTAATCTTTTACGTAAAAAATGTTCCTGGTAAAAATGGTTACGAGCAACCCTTCCCGAGATATTTAGAATGGAAACAGTCAATACATGACATGATTGACAATAAATAAACATGTTGAGTGGATAGTTATTTGACTGAAATTATAAATTTGGGAAATTTTTATTTTTTTAAATTAATCACAAAATTTTCTTCGAAAAAATGATGATATGATATTATATGATGTTAGTCAACAATATTTAATTTATGTCAGTGAAGAACAGCATTGATAATTTCGATTTCAAATATCTCAAGAACTATTACTCGTAGCGATTATTACTAAGAGACGTTTTTTACGTTAAAAACGTCGTAAATGTATATTTTTTTAATCACTAGTTTTATACAAGTACGGATAAAAAGTTATTACTCTTCAAACCAGTTAAAAAATATGTAGGTGGCGCCCTTAACAAGTAGGAGTCATATTGACATCAAAATCAAATTTTTCATGTAAAAAAACTCACAGACACCAATTTTCATTCATATATTGGCGTTACTTCAGAAATTATTTGGGAAAAATCGAAATAAAAATGAAACTCCTAGACCCTGTATCTCCGAAACTAAGCATTTTAGGACATACATTTATAGGAACTTTTTTTACTTATTTTTATCTGCAAAATATGCTGCTGAAGTTTCCGGAGTACAGTTCGGACCACCCTGTATATTAGAATATTTGTTAGATTGTCAAATTTAATAGCGAACCCATCTTGAAAATTAAGCCTTTTCATCATGTTTCACCAAAAAACTCAAAGTGAAAATAAATGTTTATGAAAATAATACAATCATCTTTATAGTAGCAATAATTTTTATTTTTTAAATAATAAAGAAACTAATATTAAAATATCTTGAACATGACAGTTCGAGAGAATGTTTCTTGGTGGTCAAAAAATCGCACATTAACGTTATTTTATACTACCGTAATTATATTCCATATACGTGTCAATTTGATAAATGGCTCCACAGATGTCGTCACCTAATAATTATAGAGAAGAAGCCACATAAAACTGTAAAAAATCCAAAAAAAAAACAAAATTATAACAGACGATATCCGTCAACGCAGCTACTCTCTACCCCTATAATTACCCTTCATATTATGTCGGAATTGAATTTGCAGGTCACGATATAAAAGGTAACCTCCTTTTTTTCTTCTCTTCTTATTCAAGAGAGCGTCTTTGATGAAGACCTCCAAGGTTTGCGGTTGAAAACCAGTAGTCGTACCGGATAATGGTATAAAAATGCCCTCTATTATTATATGTTTTAGGATTGTTACGGTGCCCATTAGATGTGAATGGTATAATTGAGGAAGTTGTTTTATGTTTGGTCTAAATTGGAGAAAAATAAGGATTTATCTTGTACTTAAAATAAGTCTTTTTGATCATATATTGCATATATTTAACAACGAATATATTATATGGAACAAAAACAAAATGGTTTTGTAAAGCACACATTTAGGACTAAGCTAGGACCGTGGGGGAAATCACTGGGATATTTTAGTGTACAAACGCAAGGAATTGCAAGGGAATTTTAAAGTATTTGGAGGAATTTTGGGGTATTTTGAAGGAATTTCGGAGAATTTCAGGGCAATTTTTGAGAATTTCGGAGAATTTCAAGGGTACTGCGTAATGTTTCACAAAATCCCTTTAAAATTTTCACAATTTGGCAAACACGTATAGCCAAAATATATATAATATATTAAGCGAAAAGCCAAAATGCAATGTAGCTGATTGTGTCATTTCTAAGAATAGTGTGAGAAAAAGTACTATCCACATTTAGTTTGTAATTAGTGATGGCAAGCCACCTTTTATCTGTGGTAGTCTAGGCCTATTAAATTTCTTCCGAAAAAATATGAAAGTATGTTGCGGATTGCGCCAGCCTTTGGAGGGAAAGTATGCCTATTTCTTACGTCGCGACGTAATAAATATTTCAATGTATTAGTACAAATTAACTGTAACAGATGCGAAAGAACACCGAATTACGCGTTCAGGTTTCTGTGACCTTCAGAAAGAGTTCATAGACAATCCGGATCAATGTATAGTTTGGGTGAAAATAATCTGCACCAATATAAAATCGAGGCATATAATCTCACAGTAATGTATAGTGTGACCAACGGATCTGTAGCTACGGGGTATCGGCAGGGGAACGCAGTTGTAAACAAAACACGCCCAATTTCATTCATAAAATAGGCATGGGCGTACGGTGTTATATGAAAATAATGTGTATCATAAATATAATACTCAGATTAATAATTTTTTTCAAAAAACTTTATGCTGTTTGAATCGTTACTGTTGAGTTAGCAGATAAACACTAAAAGCTTTTATTAAAGCTCCCTTAAATATTTTGAATCATTTTATTATTGTGTTGTTAATATAATAGAAGAAATAATTACAGCTGGGGGTTGGAACCTTTGGTGTTACACAGCAAAATAAAACACTAAATCAGTACAATACACCAAAACACTTTTAATTTTACACTGGACGCACGTTTCGCTAACCATGTCTGCCATCAGCAGATGATCAAGACTGAGTCTTGAGGTATATTTATTTATATATCTGTACTAACTATATTTTTTTCTATAATACATAATTTTAGATATAACTATTTCCAGCAAAAAAAAATCTTGAAAATAGTTAACTTTGGAAGCGCAAACAAAACATAATTTTACTCATCAGTAGATCTGATATTGCCTATTACACCAGATATGGTATCGCTCCGCCAGCAGTTTTTAAAGGTTAGGTCATTGTCTACCCATATGTTACATCCAAATAGATAATACTTGGCTATATTTTCGAATTTCGCGTATATATATTTATATCTCTCTCTGCAATATAATGGGCCGCTCCATTAATATTTATCTGTTATTTTAACATTTACGCCAAAAAAATTCATTTGATTTTAATAACCCCCTAAGCGTTTCCCTGCAAAAGGAAAATTCGATTCTTCCTGCAATTTTTGCAAAAGCTTTCTAATTGTGGGGACGAGTTTGAATTCGAGATAAAATCTATTTATCAAATTCCTGACCACTTCGAAAAAGTCGTTGAGCTTTTCGACAGCAGTCTCACGTGGTCGTTTCTTTCCAGAGAGGATATCATTTTATCGGGGTTAGTTTTCAGCCTTTTTTTTATCTTCTGTGTGAATTTTTTTATAGCCGATACGCTAACTCCGGTATAAAGAAATATCCGCTCAAGTTTACGTTTAAGCGGCAACTCAAGCGAACTCTCTGTAGCTTCTTCATCGCAAACCCTATTATGAACACAAGGAAATACACCAAATGAGATTTCATCCACGTTATTATTAACTTACCTATATAAATTAGCTATTATTTCTCTTGTCTGACTATGTAGCGTCTTACCCTTAACAAATTTATTCGTTTTAAAACACAAATATACGATCAAACTTGATATTAATAATTAAAAACTACGAACGAAAAACATTATAACAAGATAACAAAACAATAAAACACAACTTAACTATCAAATATACTAAAAATATAGGAATAAAGTTTAGGATAACCGGTATAAAATAATGAAATAAAGTAATAATGATCAAAAAAATGACACCGCCACTGGATATTTCAATAGTATTCAATATTCCTACTCTTTTCAGAAGAGACCGTGAAGTTGGGGATAAAGCAAGCGAATAGGAAAGGCGTAAAAGCCATGGCAACCGCGTGGTAACAAATCCTGTGACGTACTGCCAATCATGTTCGATGAATAGGCGGCCATGCGCGGCGATGCCGGTTTGCCAATGATATCGTTGAAAATCTTCAACTTTCATAATAGGCAGATTATACAGAATGAAAGAAATAAGTTATTAAATAAAACATATCGAACAATATGAACTACGTTAAAATTCCTTAGTAATATACGTCAGAATATATGCTAAACACATTATATATAATAAAAATATATTAAATTTATAGTTCATGTCTGGCAATTTTGCAATTTTATAGATAAACGTGGCAATATCGATTTTTTTTTCTCGCATTCCTTCCGTAGCTACAGATCCGCTGGTCAAACAGTAATAGATTGCTCGTCATATTATATCAGTTCGTAGGAGATTAGGAAAAAATAGTTATTTACAGTACAAGTGTGTTTATGAACATGATTACAACAACGAGTGTGAACGATTAGAACGACTCCGTCTACGACCTACCTACGATCATGTTTAAACGCACGTGTCATGTACAACGTTTTATCTACAACCGAAAAATAAGAAAATGCTGTTTTAATTTTCGTTTATTAGTCGCCCACCTTTAGACCTTTAACTATGACATTTGTCACATTTTTTTAACTATATTTTTTTTTTCTGAAAAGTCAGTTTGCCCGGTCAAGTAAACGCGAGCACTTTTTGCCCAGAAAAATAATTTTAAAAATTAGAATTGTTTTGGAGAAGTGTAAAAAATGTGTTATTAATATTTATAATAATTAGTAGTAGGAATTTGTATCAAAAATTAATATATTTAGATATTCGTAGTTGTTTTTCATTATTATAAAAACTAGTTGTGTTATAGATTCATAACACCACTAGTTGTGTTATGAATCTCATAACGTAACTGAAATACTAAAAAAATAGTGATGTAAAAACGTTATAACTAAACGGTTGTAGATAAAAGATATTTATAGTATAAAAAATTAATTTATTTAACAAAATTTAATTAAAGATTTGACAAAATAGTTACTTTTCTATTGGTTCTATCGGACTTTTTTCGATGTAATTCTTTATTTGTAAACTTTAATGCATAAAATATTTTCAATCTAATAAATAATTTAATGATGTAAATAAGAGGAAATTTCTCACATGGGTGGTCAAATTCTATAGTTTTCATTATATCAGTCAGCCTCTGAATGTTCTCTTCAGGTCAAAACTCATCAAAATTTAATATAAATAATTTTTCCAGCCTGTATCTGAGTATATAGAGTTATCCAGAGATTCGGATTCTTTTGCAAATTTTAGACAAATATCACATTGATGTATTTGAAGACCCTTTTTAATGATGTAGTCAAACATAATTAAAGGCATTTTGAGTTGAAAACATTTCTCAGAGGCTGTTTGATATAATAAAAACTATAGAACTTGACCACCCATGTGAGAAATTTCCTATTATTTACATCATTAAATGATTTATTAGATTGAAAATTTCACACCTCTACTTTTCAACCAATAACATGCTTTAATGTTGACTAGTTACCATGGCAACTGAAAAAATTTCCAGAAATTTTTTCGAGGCGCCACGAAACTTTAGTGGAAATTTTTTGACAGTTGAAAAGGTAAACATAAGATCTACAATCATAATGTGAATGAACTACAATGTCTATATATTTAAATATTACCCATTTGAGTTTTAGCATTTGATGTAACTAAGGTTGGTAATATTTTTTATTTAAGGAAATATGTTAGATATACCTACATATGAATTTCTTCGAAATTGCCATGTTCTAAAAAATATAGTTCTGCCGCCTTTATTTAACTAAAGCTGGTATTTTTCTATTTAACGAAATATGATGGATATATCTATATGATTTTTTTAGAATTTATTTCATGTTGAATTATCTTCAATGCCAAATCTTTAATGATATCGACTAATATAGCAAAATAATAACGAAACACATTTAGTAATTATAGGTTTTATTAATATTAAAAACACAATTATTGTAAATGTTTGTAGGCTGGCTTGAATTGGTGGTTTGAATCTGGGTATTTTCTGTTTTATTTTGCATTGTGCTCTGATCATGATTGAACTGGCTAGTACTTGATGAAATGCTCCTCATGGATTCAATCATCTGTTGATGATGTTCAGCGTCCAACTGTAAGTAAGGTTTGATCGACTGACTATTACTATGTCCAGTAATTTTAATGAGCTGTTGTTCACCAACTCCTTTCTTGGCCAAATTCGAAACAGCTGTTGCTCTTGCAGAATGATTGGTTATTTTAACTTTTTTAGTGTCAATTCCTATATCTGAAGCTGCTGATTTAAACCATGAAGATACAATGTTCTTACCAACTGGGCTATTCTTGTACCATCCTTTCGAATTGGGTTGATTCCAGTATGGGTTTGGTGTTAAGAATAGTCTGTCGGTTTGAATAAGATTTCCCCTTTTTTCCATCAACTTTCTAAACAAGCGAACCGGACACATTTGTGGATTTTCGAAATTTCTAATCAACCATTTACTATCCGACAGTTTTTTAGAACCACCTTGTGTGGTTTTAGAGAAAATTGGATTATATTCTATCCGACCTTTTGGGTTTCCGAAATTATCAGTTTCTTCTTTGAAGTATTGGATACAAGCAGAATGTCCTTCCCCTCCTCTCCATGCCAGCTCATGTGAAACTATGTGAAAAAATTTACGCTGCAACCCATCTGGAGTATTTTCATCCCACATTTCAATAATTTTTTTGTATTCGTCACTGGTTAAGGCTGAAGCACTCACTTTTCTTTTTGCTGAATCTCTCTGTAGTATTTTGCGCTTAGCATCGCGTGCAGCTCTGGCGGTCACAAATTCCACATCAGAAAACGGATTAAATTTTATTTTATATTTTTCGTAATAAATTTCTTGCAACTGCTTAGCAGTAGAGTTCCACATCACTTTGACCACACTTTCCTTATAATCTTCAAAATTTTTCTTTTTCATATTAAATGCGTAGTCCTCCAGTATAGTAGCCAGCTGTACTACACTCATACACTCATGAATATTATACGACTTTTCATCACAAAATTCAACAAACTGTTTCCATACACTTGATTTTGATTTTCGGGTGTTATCTGGTTTTATATTTTCAATTTCTTCTTTAATGACTTGTTGGTTTACTTTTCCAAATCGCGACATTTCGCTATACACTTCTTACTCTACGTACAGACGTTTTAAAACTAGTAATAGCTTAATGACAGAATCGCAAACAAAAATGACAAAACACATAATATGTCAAAAACATCAACACCTTGGCCAACTTAACAAATTGAAATTATTTTAAAATGTCATGTTGGATTAATATTTTTTTTTTCAAATTTAGGTGTGAAATTTTCTTACCGAATACCATGCAAGCTTAAATTATTCCTGGAAATTTTCTTTCGGGCACGAATATTTTAGGAAAATTATCCCTCGTCTTCGACTCGGGATAATTTTCAAAATATTCGTGCCCTCAAAAAAAATTCCGAAAATAATTTAAGCTCTTGTGATATTATAAGTGAAAATATTTGATGTATTAAAGTTTACAAATAAAGATTTATATAGTCGAAAAAAGTCCGATAGAACCAATAGAAAGGTAACTATTTTGTCACATTTTTAATTAAATTTTGTTAAATAAATAAATTTTTTATACTATAAATATCTTTTTTTTCCTTATAAATAAACACATTTGTATTCCATTTTAAATAAGATATACAAATTACCAAAACTTAGAAATAACAGTTGAAAAGTTCAACAAAAATCCTACACGCGTTTTTAAAAAGGAATATATAACCACGCACTATGTCACTCCAGCAAGCGAATACGACACAGCATGGGTTTCCGGACTAAACGACTGGTGTATTTACACCACTCAATAGGCGTGTCGGGTTTGCCGAACGGTTTCCGATGGCGTCGCTTTCTTTCGCATCTGTTATAGGTAATTTGTGGTATTAGGCAGTACAACATTGAAATTATTTTGATGTGCAATCACCCGAATTATTACTCACTTTCTTTCATATTTCTGGGAGATGGCTAGAAACAGGGAAATTTTAAGTTCTATGTGACTCTGTAGAAATATAGGTATACTAGGTGTTTCTTCAGTCCCACTTTTTTACACCAGTATTTTAATTTGAAAACTAGTATTTACTGTCAGGAAGTTACTTTTATCTGGTTAAATTTTTAGAAGTTACTTTTACCTAGAAAGAAAAATTGAAAATAGAAGTTGTAAAGATTTGCCTGAACCGCCATGTTTTTTTCCTCCAAAGAGACATCTGCCTCCTTTGAGGGTATACACCCTTCCACGGTTAGGGTTTGGCTCTCCGTGCTCTTCACAGTCGAAGACCTTGTCATCGGCTGCGGCTGAGGTACACGTGAGGTGGAAGCTGGAGAATCTGTGTACATTTTCTGAATCTCTAGTAGAGGATATATCTCTCTTTCTCTATTGCCTCCTTGGATTTGAGGTCAATTCCTATTGTGAGAATCTGACCATGGCCCACGTCCCTCGAGTTGATGACTCGCCTATTCGATGTTCTTCGATTGGAGTTCTGGCAAAACTGGTGAGAAAATCTGCTTTAATTTTTTTAAACGTCAAAAAAGTATTAATTTTGCGTTTGGTTTGGTAACAATATAAAAACATCATTTTAATGCCTAGGCGTAAAAGTAAAGCTCTAACTAAAGCACTAAAGTACAAAAATATATTATTAAAAACATAAAATTGCCAAATTCAACGAGGGTAACCATAGTTTCTCGATATATAATTACATACAAGTTATTACTTTTAAATCTTTTTATATTATTTTGAATGTTTAAAATTGTTTAAAAATTATTTGTGCTTTTGAAAACATAGCATGTTCTGACAAAATGACTTTTTGTGCCTTGCCTGTGAAACGTACAGCCTCGCCACAAAAAGTATAATTTTCCCCGTTTTCTCCATCTTTTAACAAAGAATATATCTTAACAATAGGTTTGTAAATCACAAAAATTATATGATTTTGTCCAGTTAGGACTACAACTACTGCAAAATAAGAAAAACAAATTTTCAAAAACTTTCTAAAAAATTCAAAGGGGACCAAGTAAATTTTGTTAACATTCAAAATGTCTTAGATTGCGACTAAAATATTCTTCCCGACAGTTAAGTTTTCGTGAATCCATTCCAAACAAACCGTTCTATGATACATCTGATAGATCTAACTAAAAATATGATTGGTTTGTTGGTTAGTAGCGAATACGACCGTTTGTCGAATTCCAATTAGCAGAATTACCGTATTGATACCACTCCCTCTGAGACCCTATCCCGTGAGATGGTACAGTAGAATTTAACTGTTTATAAACATTCGGTGGCATTAAACAAACGGATGACGTCCGTTATGCTCATCCCGGCAGCATCTTCAAAATCTTGAGAAAATCTACTATAGAAATATGGTTTTCTTTAATCGAAGAAAACATCCCTAAAGGGCCATCACGGTCTTTCTGCCGAGGAGCAAGGGGAAAGACACCACCTACCTGCTGAGCTTTATCCAGGGTCAGAAATTCAATGTAATAGACATCGAGTTGACGAGTCACCAACTCAAATCCAAGGGGGCAATAGAGAAAGAGGGATATATCCTCTATTATACGAGACAACACCGGTATCAGGTCTAAGGGAAAATGGAGACAGATCCTCCAGCGTCCACCTCGCGGATTCCTCAGCCGGAGGCAAGCTCCTCGACTGTGAAGGGCAACACGGAGGGCCAAACTCCAACCGCGGAAGGGTGTGTAACCTCGGAGGAAGAACTGTTTTCAGAGGAGGATGGAAAATATCCTGTCCCCTCTACAACAGGGGTATGATGAGTTATGGACTGTGTGATGACTCAAGGAAGGGGGGCACAATAGATCTTTAAGGTCGCAGTGATTAACTCCCCTCTTACTCATTTTACATTCTACATTCTACATGATTTTCTTTCCGCAACATTTAACATACTAATTTATTTAACTTACAATTCTTTACACTTGTTTCTGATTTTAACATTGCCAATTATAATTATTTTAGTTATATCTACCTTCATCACTCTTTCCTCTTCTTTAACGATGTTAGCAATAATCTATCAATAAACCCGAACAATATGACCTAATCAGCAATTTGGAATAGCTTCAGTCAAAAATAATATACCAATTAATAAAATCAAAACGATTTATTTTTTCGTAATTGCTAAACATTAAAAATGAATAGAAATAACTATACCAAACTCTACTTCTTACGAGATCCTCTTAGGTATATCTATATAAGGACTTATATGATATATATTCGGTTTTCTAAGTGAATAGGAGATGATAAATCGATGAGACTAGTTCGTATCTATCAAGCTGACAAGTTAATTCGTTACCAACGTCAGAGAGGTACTATATGGTAACACTGATCGTAGCAGCGATCGGAGTCGCCCGAGAATATAAATATGTTACTCATTTTTTCTCTAGACTGAAAAATATGTCAGAGCTATACCGTATAAAACTTAATAATATACCAGTTGAAGTATTATATTTCAATAATTGTAACATCCGTATTAATAGTAAATTTTGTTTCATTTTCCTGACAGTATTTATATAAAAAATAAATAATTTTCTTGCCTAGCGATATAAGCTACTGCTCTAGAGTATAAGCTCAATAACTTTCAGATTTAGATTAATATATAGGGTGCTACAAATTCGGGGTACGAGCAATGGTATCTCGAAAACCGTAATAGATAGGAAGGTGGTTAAATTGGGGCAAAGTTGCGCCTTGGTATGTTCACCAAGAAACCATCAAATATGTTTTAAAATTTTCAAGTATTGCTGAGTTTTTTCTGGAAAATCAATTTTATTTTTTCCTGTCGTTACTTTTTAGAAAATCAAAAAACAAATTGCACATACTCATAGCCACTTTATTACTATATTATTATTACTAATTTAGTATTTTTAGATTTTCAAATTAGCTGATAATGACGGTGAGACCAACCAATTTAATTTTTTTAAATACGAACCTGCATTTTTTGTTTCATGTTTTGAAAGAATTCGGTGTCCCGAGTGCAATGATACTCCACGCTTTATACTTTTTTTGTTTTGGGGTACCTTAACAACAACAAAACTATTTAATTAATATTTAAAATAATTTCAAGTCCGACTCTGGTTATTTAAATCATTTAATCTGATTACATTCATCGCAACAATGTTGATCAGCGCTAATTAATATTGAATAAGGAAAATCGAGCCAATTGAAAGATACATAATAATATCCAGGCAGTAGCGGCTCGTGACCCTCGTGACTGGGTAGGCGACAAAATTTTAGTTGCGTCTATTTGCCCCCCCCCCCCAAATTTACAGAATACCCTAACCCAGTTTGTAAATATTGTAAATATATCAAAATAAAACACTAAATCACCACAATACACCAAAACACTTTTACTTTTACACTTTTTGTGTAAAAGTAAAAGTGTTTTGGTGTATTGTGGTGATTTAGTGTTTTATTTTGCTGTGTAACACCAAAGGTTCCAACTCTCAATTGTAATCTTGTAAATATATGTTATCTGTGGGTTAAAAACATAGCTCAAGAATATTTAGGACAAAACTAAAGCAAAAATAACAGCATTCAACGTAATGACATAATGATTGACATAATGTACAGGGTGAGTCAACGATAAAGTAAAGTCCATTACCTCATTTGTTTCGAGATTTAGAAAAAAACTTAAATATAAAAGTTATAGGGACGGTTAAGATACACATTTTAAAATTATTGTAGAGTATACAGGGTGCTTCAAAAAAGTGCGGCGAATATAACATATGTTTTTATAAATGCAACACCCTATTTTTTATTTCATTTTTAGATTCTGCGTAAAATTTTATAACTTTTTTATATATAATGTTATATACCTAAAATGAATAGTTTTTGTACTATTTAAATTTGTTTAAACAAATGTTAGATTGCAGTGTGATAAACAATTGTCAGTGATGCCGTTGTTTCTGAAGTTGGACAACTAAAATTTGGTAGGAGAATTTTATAGAGATATAGAAAAAAATATATGTAAAGATATTTTATTTAGATGCTACAGGGTGTTCAAAATATATTTATGAATTTCAACTATTTAAAATTAAGAAATTTCAAATTTTTTAAATGGTACACCCTATATATTATCATTTTTTCCGATAGATTTTACAAAACTCTTCAACTTTTAAGTATGTCATATACCTATTTAGTTTGCGATTTATTCCAATTTTTTCTATTTTTACCCATATTTTTAATACAGTTACGCTATAACATAATAGATGCCATGACATAAAATAATAATTATCAAAATTTCATGTCAGTTAAGTTAAGTTAAGAACAAAATTTGAATTTTGTCGTATGGTGGTAATGGTAGAGATAATAGTTAATATTTTCCTGAAATGAATTAGTCAATGTGACTGATATGCACGAACAAGCCAAGAAAACCATATTTTTTGGTTCAGTACTATATATTATGTAGTACTTTGCTAAGTAACTATGAGAATAGATGTAGATTATCTAGAAAGCATCTTCAGTGTGTAATGGGACGGTTTGGCGGCAGTAGTAATATGGGCTTTACGAAATGAATTATAATCAGTCAAACATTATAGTCAGTCACTATATCAATAGTCTTCAACAATTAAGTAATTTAGTATTACCCTAATCTGTCGCTATTCGCCCCGACGGAAAATCCCCCCAAGTGTCATTTTTCATAATATAGAAATACACCAAGAAATACACGACTGCGATTTTAGTTTATTTGAGTAAAGTTAATTAATTTTAACTAATACTAACAATTGTAACTAATTATGAAGTTACTTGGTAAAGATAAGTAATAAATAGTTTGTTTTGTCATCGTAACTATGATTTTATAGCGTAATTGTTATATGAAATTCTCCTACCAAATTTTAGTTGTCTAACTTCAGAAACAAGGGCATCACTGACAATTTTTTATCACACTGCAATCTAACATTTGTTTAAACAAAAGTAAATATTACAAAAACTATTAATTTTAGGTATATAACATTATATATAAAAAAGTTATGGAATTTTATGCAGAATCTAAAAATAAAATAAAACATAGGGTGTTGCATTTAAAAAAACATATGTTATATTCGCCACACTTTTTTGAAGCACCCTGTATACTCTATAATAATTTTAAAATGTGTATCTTAACCTTCCCTATAACTTTTATATTTAAAACTTTTTTGTAAACCTCGAAACAAATGAGATAATGGACTTTACTCTATCGCTGACTCACCCTGTACAAGTATATATTTTTTCATCTATTACTATGGAGTACATCATAGATTTTTATTTATTTATGCAAACTTAAAAATTGGTAGTATTGAGAAAGAATAATTATGTTTTAATATATACTAAATTGATGAGTCGGTCTCTTAATAAAAAAAAGTTATTTATTATTATATCAGTAAAATCATCATATTGTTGAAGAGCTGTGAAAATATCTTTTTAGATTGAAAGTAAGGCAAGTGACGATAAACGTTTATTTTTCATGGAATCTCTACTATAAATTTTAATGCATTTCAAATATGAAAAATGTCTCTCAACCCAAGTACTTGTAAATGGTGTAGTAACAAACAAAACAAACAATTTGAAAGCCTCTGGAAATATATTTCCAGGATTATTCTCTTTAAATTATTTTATAATCGAAATTATCATATCTATTATTAATACCTGTAAATTATTCATTAATTTAAGTTGGTCAATAACATTTTTTGTTTGTTAAATCACTATTAAATGCGTTGGAAATGTATCAATATAACAAGTTTGTTAAATCAATCGAAATTTAAAGGATTCTTTAAATTTCGCGAGTAAATGCGAGTACCTATCTGCAAACCTTATTTCTAAATGTATAACAATGTTATCTAATATTTCATAAAACAAAATTGGCGAAGATATTTAACTTAGCCGCTTTTATTAACATATCGGATTGAAATAGCACAGTGAAACTTTTCTGTAGTATCTATTGTATCGTGTCTTCTTGCACCGAATAAAATAACGCGCTTTTTTATTTCGGATTCATTCATTTCTGTGGCGTGTTCTGAAATACAACAGGTTATATCATTTTGAATAATCTCGGACAAGCCCGAAAAATGTTTCCAATTTGCTTTAAATGTTTTTTGAATTTTCATATAAAAGTTTTAAATGCTACGTATAATCAATCATATGAAATATCCCCTTAACGAAATGTGGTGTATCCCCTTATGAATTATCGGGAATATCCCCTTAAATTCAAAGCCTACCGAGCCTCCACGACTTCATGCAAAGGCGACCGGAGATTTCGCCTAAGCCCCGCCTTAATACGATACAACTCCTACTTACGTCGCGTCGCTACCGCACGATGAGTTAGACAGAGAGACTGCCGTACATCGTGCATTGACTCTGATAGTAGGCGATACAGAAATCGCCGAACAAAGGCACTACTGTTTGACCAGCGGATCTGTAGCTACGGAAGGAATGCGAGAAAAAAAAATCGATATTGCCACGTTTATCTATAAAATTGCCAGACATGAACTATAAATTTAATATATTTTTATTATATATAATGTGTTTAGCATATATTCTGACGTATATTACTAAGGAATTTTAACGTAGTTCATATTGTTCGATATGTTTTATTTAATAACTTATTTCTTTCATTCTGTATAATCTGCCTATTATGAAAGTTGAAGATTTTCAACGATATCATTGGCAAACCGGCATCGCCGCGCATGGCCGCCTATTCATCGAACATGATTGGCAGTACGTCACAGGATTTGTTACCACGCGGTTGCCATGGCTTTTACGCCTTTCCTATTCGCTTGCTTTATCCCCAACTTCACGGTCTCTTCTGAAAAGAGTAGGAATATTGAATACTATTGAAATATCCAGTGGCGGTGTCATTTTTTTGATCATTATTACTTTATTTCATTATTTTATACCGGTTATCCTAAACTTTATTCCTATATTTTTAGTATATTTGATAGTTAAGTTGTGTTTTATTGTTTTGTTATCTTGTTATAATGTTTTTCGTTCGTAGTTTTTAATTATTAATATCAAGTTTGATCGTATATTTGTGTTTTAAAACGAATAAATTTGTTAAGGGTAAGACGCTACATAGTCAGACAAGAGAAATAATAGCTAATTTATATAGGTAAGTTAATAATAACGTGGATGAAATCTCATTTGGTGTATTTCCTTGTGTTCATAATAGGGTTTGCGATGAAGAAGCTACAGAGAGTTCGCTTGAGTTGCCGCTTAAACGTAAACTTGAGCGGATATTTCTTTATACCGGAGTTAGCGTATCGGCTATAAAAAAATTCACACAGAAGATAAAAAAAAGGCTGAAAACTAACCCCGATAAAATGATATCCTCTCTGGAAAGAAACGACCACGTGAGACTGCTGTCGAAAAGCTCAACGACTTTTTCGAAGTGGTCAGGAATTTGATAAATAGATTTTATCTCGAATTCAAACTCGTCCCCACAATTAGAAAGCTTTTGCAAAAATTGCAGGAAGAATCGAATTTTCCTTTTGCAGGGAAACGCTTAGGGGGTTATTAAAATCAAATGAATTTTTTTGGCGTAAATGTTAAAATAACAGATAAATATTAATGGAGCGGCCCATTATATTGCAGAGAGAGATATAAATATATATACGCGAAATTCGAAAATATAGCCAAGTATTATCTATTTGGATGTAACATATGGGTAGACAATGACCTAACCTTTAAAAACTGCTGGCGGAGCGATACCATATCTGGTGTAATAGGCAATATCAGATCTACTGATGAGTAAAATTATGTTTTGTTTGCGCTTCCAAAGTTAACTATTTTCAAGATTTTTTTTTTGCTGGAAATAGTTATATCTAAAATTATGTATTATAGAAAAAAATAAAGTTAGTACAGATATATAAATAAATATACCTCAAGACTCAGTCTTGATCATCTGCTGATGGCAGACATGGTTAGCGAAACGTGCGTCTAGTGTAAAATTAAAAGTGTTTTGGTGTATTGTACTGATTTAGTGTTTTATTTTGCTGTGTAACACCAAAGGTTCCAACCCCCAGCTGTAATTATTTCTTCTATTATATTAACAACACAATAATAAAATGATTCAAAATATTTAAGGGAGCTTTAATAAAAGCTTTTAGTGTTTATCTGCTAACTCAACAGTAACGATTCAAACAGCATAAAGTTTTTTGAAAAAAATTATTAATCTGAGTATTATATTTATGATACACATTATTTTCATATAACACCGTACGCCCATGCCTATTTTATGAATGAAATTGGGCGTGTTTTGTTTACAACTGCGTTCCCCTGCCGATACCCCGTAGCTACAGATCCGTTGGTCACACTATACAACGGTTAAAATTATTTAGTTTTCGGCGTTTTCGCAGCGCAGCGGTACAGTGAACATACGCCAGCGATAGTGAATATTTTAATATACAAGACCACCAATATTAAAATGATTGATTATTAAAACACACTTCCGTGTATTAACAGTATTTTTATGTATTGGCAACATTAAATAGTAAATAATGTAATGTAATAAACCGCTTAAATTCTGCTGGCGCTGCCTACCTTGCCTACCTTGCCTACCGTGACGAGCCGCCACTGTATCCAGGTCAGCAATTTAAAAATAATGATTTATTATTTGACAAAAACTGTGGTTTAATTCTAATATAAAAAATATGTTTATCTAATAAAATACATTAAAATGTTAGATTGTTAAGCAAGTTCTAAACTAGTTACTTTGACTAATTTATAACTACCGTAAATCCACCGCTTATATTAAAGCTACAATTTAAAACTGCATACATCATTATTATTCTATAGGATACTTTGCTATGAACCAAAATTAATCATGTTTTATTTTTAAATTGCTATTGTCTGTAATTGCCGATGCACTGTGACCAAAATAAGGCTATCGCTCTGATATGGATTTCCCCTTTTTGTTCTTGATTCTTATATTGTTGTGGCTGGTTTGGGAGCGTCTGCCATCAAATATGCATATAAATTAGCAATCGTGTTTGGTTTCGTTTTCGATATACTTATTTATCTTGAATAAATTAAAGTGTAGTTTATTAATTTTCACTTTTTTCAAGTTCAAGTTTTCATTTTTACTTCCAGCGTGTTAGGACTAGGCTCATAGACCGAGAGCTGGCTACATAAAAAACCTTATCATCGTTACATGGCTAATTTTTTGTGTGAAGTATCCTTTTGTGTAGCTATTGTGAAATAGTCATGTCCGCCAGCGCGATCCCGGGGCTTAAAGCGGGGGCGGCCAATCGAAAGGGTGAAATGTTGACACTAAAAATATAATAAGGTACACGAGTTTGATTTTGACGTGTAAAATTATTGACAGACATTTTTCTCTTGGCTGAAATGCCGGCAGACAACGCGAAAGAGGCATAGAATTTTGAGAAAAGAAAATCATCGCATACATGCATGTCGGTTGGTGGAATGTCATGTTTATTGTTAATTAATTTAAAAAGCAGTATGCAAAAGGGCAGACAAACAAATCTTTATTGAAATAATAAAAAATATATTTATAATATGATCGTATATTATATGATTTATGTATACTTAAATGGATGAGGCGGCGAGCGTTCCCTGAAAGCGCTAGAGTAATATCGCGCTTTTGATAACTGTCTGCAGCTGATTCAGCCACGATCTTTTTGTATTTGCCCTTTTGCATAAGGCTTTTAAGATTAATAAATATGACATTTCACCAATCGGCATGCAAAAATATAATTTTTTTCATTCTTCAAATTTCCTTTTTTAATGATTTTTAAAATTTCGCGTTGTCTGTCGGCATTTTAGCGACTGGAAAAATGCCTGCCAACAATTTTCCACGTTTCTTAATAATAAATAAAAGCTATTTTCGCAATTATAACTCATGTATCTTATAATATTTTTAGTGTCAAAATTTCACCCTTTCGATTGGCCGCCCCCGATTTAAGTTCCTGCGATCGGCAGATATGACTATTTCATAATGGCTACACAAAAGGATACTTCACACAAAAAATTAGCCATGTAACGATAATAAGGTTTTTTATGTAGCCAGCTCTTAGACTATCAGGATATTTGTCCAATTTTCTCAGAGGATTGTGTTCTAATCTTTATATATACATTTTCATTAATTATTATATCTACAAAATTTATTGCCTTATAACTTTTTGCTAAAGACTTTGCAGTTGATACAGTTTAACAGTATATAAAAGAACTATTTAAATAAGATGTTTGAAAATATAACCTAACCTAAGATGTTTGAAAATATATAGCTGTATTTGCACACATCAATTCAATTTGTGATTAACTGTACTGAAATAAAAATAAATTAAGAGAAATGGGGTGATCTATCAACTATAACATGAAACCCATCATCCTATTTCCAAGTCTTCTATTAATTTCACTTATTAAACAACTATAATTATTCAATAATCTTGATAATTCTAGGAACTCTCAGATATCGTCAAAACATGAAAATAAAAATTCACTTTCTATAGTTCTTACGTCCCTTTAACTAAAATATAAGAAACAGGGGAGTTAATATTCTCACTGAGAAATTTTATAAAATACCTTTAAGTAAAATATCTTCGGATCTGCAGTAAAATACCTTTATTCTTATTAAATAATTTCAATAATCTATGTTTTTATTTATTATTTATTACAACCACCTAGTAACCTAACTTTAACGCCAACTTGACAATCCTGAATGTTATTGTTAACCAAAGAGTGAATCAATTTCTGAATTCGCTAACGCCAACTTATTTTTCATTAGAAAAAAATTACCAATTTTCGTAACTAGGTCGGCCATACTGTGGAACTTTTAAAAGAATTGTACTATAGAAGAGGCGATACTGGACAAAGTATTAGTGAGCGGATTGCAACGCAATGGTCCACAACATGTCGGTCAGCTGCGTTTTGCGGTGAAAATGGGCATGCTCCTCATAGATTGTGTATCTCAAGAATCGGCAGATTGGTTGGTGGAAACGGCACGGAAGCTTAAGAATTGGCAAGGGCCGGGACTGGTTGCAGTGAAGGGAGAAAACATTCCAAAAGGGACGAACATCACGGTCTGCTGAAGAGCAAGTGGAATGACGCCACCTACCTACTGAGCCTTATCCAGGCTCAAAACTCCAATGCAATGGAATCGAGTTGGCAAGTCATCAACTCGAGGAAGGAGGGTCATGGTCAGGTCAGTACAATAGAAATTGACCTTAAATCCAAGGAGGCAATAGAGAAAGGGGGATATATCATATATCCTATATTATATAGATTCGGGACAACGGGGTATAGTATCTAAAGAGAGACCAAGTTAAAGAGGTGGAGAAAATAAAGACAGATCCTCCAGTCTTCACCTCACAGGTACCTCAGCCGGAGACAAGTTTCTTGACCGTGAAGGGCACGGAGAGCCAAACCCCAACCGTGGAAGGGTGTATACCATCGGCGGAGGAACATCTGTTGTCAGAAGAGGATAAGAAATACACTGTTCCCCCCTACAACATGTACTTATAATGGACTATTTAGGAATTTTAGACTGTATGATGACTTATAACTCAAGAAAGGGGGGCTCAATTAATCTTTATGGCCGCAGTGATTAACCCCCCACTCATTCTAAATTCTACCATTTAAGAATCAAAAGTTGTAGTAATTTCCGGTGAAACAGGAAGTGACCGAAACTAACTGACTACGTCAATCAACCCCGATTTATGTCATACTATAACACCAAATTTCGTATTTCATTTATTATTTTATTACATTTATTATTTCAGAATTCATTTGTGTTTACCATATAAAAGTTCTCCCTTCTGGTTTTCTATCACAATATACTTCTAGAGTTTAATCGATATCTGCACTAAGCACAAACAAATATAAAAAATGCACCTAAAAATGGATAGTAGTAACTTAATCGACCAAAATTGAAGATAATGTTCCGTTCGTTGGCATTCATTTCGCAGATACTCCTCTCCCATAAATCACAATATCGCTCTCGTGCGTCCGTTCCCCAGCCAAACTCTTTGCACTAACAATATAGTAATTAATACCATCCCACGACCACATTAGTATCGAAAAATAAACATTAGATAATCCGTAATTATAGGGGGGAACGACGGACGTTTCGGTCGGGGTTATCGGATCATCATCAGGCGAAATGGTCCCACATTACATACGTAGTACCGTCGTAGAGTAGGTACGTCCGAGTGTGTACGGTGCCGCGTCACGACGTTCGCTCTGCCGGCCATAAATCTGCACAGTTTGGCGGACGGACGGACGGACCTAGCAAAGGAGTGCCCGCGCGCTCGGGCTGGAAAAGGTGTACGAATTGGGTACGAGATCTTTTGCGATGCGTGTGAATGTATTTCCTTGTGAATATGTGGACGGTATGGTCGTCACGGTGTTGGATCTATCGTGCGATAATGGAGAAATATAATTTTTATCGGGCCGTTAAATCGTTCGTTTCAATATTCCTCTATATTGCTACTATTTTTCTATGTCCTTATCTATTTTCATCTAACAAATTTTTAGGTTTTACATTTAAATTCCTTAAACAACATTGGAACATTTAATTACTTAAATTGTTTAATGATAATGTATTGCCTCAAACGCTAGGGCAAAAACGAAAAACCTTCTAAAATATACACATAAATGAATAAAACGTCAGTGCATGGGTTTGTATATTTGTTAAGGCTGAAAAATCAAAAACTAAATTAATATTAGTTAAATTTTTATATGTCAATGTTGCAATGAGAAGATTTAGCTTCCGAAGTTTATCCCGCTTTGTTTTCTACAGGTTTTATGTGCTTGCGTAAATATTAACTGCGACCTTACAGATCTATTATAGGTCCTCACAATAGGAATTGACCTCAAATCCTAGGAGGCAATAGAGAAAGAGAGACATATCCTCTATTATAGATACGGGACAACGCCGGTATCAGCTCTAAGGAGAGACCAAATTAAAGAGGTGGAGAAAATGGAGACAGATCCTCCAGCCTCCACCTCATGGGTTCCTCAGCCGAAGGCAAGCTCCTCGACTGTGAAGGGCGGCACGGAGGGCCAAACTCCAACCGTGGAAGGGTGTGTATCCTCGAAGGAAGAACTGCTGTCAGAGGAGGATGGGAAATACCCTGTCCCCTCTCTACAACAGGGGTATGATGGGTTATAGACTGTGTGATGACTCAAGGAAGGGGGGCACAATAGATCTTTAAGATCACAGTGATTAACCCCCCCCCCCCCTCTTACTCATTCTACATTCTACAGATCTATTGTGTGTCCCCCTTTGAGTTCTAACCTCTCATGATGAGTTATAACGAGTTATAACTCATCATACAGTTTCAAGGCTTTGACAAAAAAGCCGGTATCTGAGACGGCTTCATAGAGGCTAGTTCTCCGTCTGCGATATCAGTCGTACCCAAAGGGAATGGGGAGGACTCTTATTAATAAGTGAACCAAGTGTCGTACACGCACGAATGGTTTGGTCGTCTCCCCATTTTCCTCACAGAATCTGCATTTGCCGTTGTTTCTTAGCTTCAAACTTCTGTGGAGACAGTGCCCTGTTGAAAATCCCGAGACAATCCGAAGATTGTTCTTACTAAATCAAGAAAAATCATTGATTTTTCTCGACTGTGAAAAAAATTTCTTTGATCGTGAAAATGAACATTTCTGTGAAATTTCTCCCAGGTTAGGGATGGTATCTTCCAGTGTCTCTAGTTCCGCTTTAAATTAGTTTTCACATGGACAGTAGAACGGTTCTGGTCCAGTTATTGGAGTGTTCGCTCCTTTTCTAGCTAGATCGCTTGCTTTTTCATTGCTTTCTATCCCTTGGTGAGCTGGAACCCCAGAGTACCACCTACTCTGGGTTTATTTTCTTTGCCTAATTTGTTCAGCGTCTCTAAGCATTCTTTGACCAACTTCAAATTGATGGATATTAAGTTGATCGCTTTTAGTGCTGCTTGACTGTCGGATGAGATGGCTATTTCCTGTTTCCGATTGTTCCTATCTTAGAGATAAATTGTACGTAGTTTTCAGCGTGAAGGAAGCACGCACTTCGGCGCACATACTCACCTGTGTTGCAGATGTATCCTATCCCTGCTTTGATTTTGGAAGCATTAGTGTACCACGTCATGGTATGTTACCTGCTGAGCAAACGTTTCTCTCTTTCAATTAATTTTAATGCTCTACACTGGAGTGAGGTATTTTTCAAAGTTGTACATTCTTGGTATGTCAGCCACTGAGTGTTGCAGGAGTGGAATTTTCCTTTTGAAGGTGTTCCAAGCCCCTGAGCTGACAATTCTCTCGGTAGTTTCCGTCAATGACCATTCTAATCATTGTAGCATTGGCATATCTACCGACGACAATGCGCAGTGGTCTAGAATAACCTCTATTGCTGCTGTTGGGTATGTTCTACTGGCACCTGTGATGCAAATGCATGCCAGTCTTTGTAATTTGCACAGGGTTTGCCTTGCTGTACGTTGCTCTAGTTTTGTGCACCATAGGTAATCATGAGTGCACCATAAATAATCATGATATATATCCAGCGCAAAGTTTTAAGGAAGCAGACTACCATGAAGATATCTATGTGACTTTACTGGTAATGTTCTTATTACCATATTACTTATGCCTAGTCCATAGACTCCACCTTATGGACTTCCTTTCGTTGTTCTAAGATTTACAGTTTTGGTCGCAAGAGTTTAATAAGTTTATAATTACAAAATTCAACAAGTATCTTCTTTAAAATTTGTTTGGTGTTATACTTAAAATTAAAAACTAATATAACATTTTTCTTATAACCCTTCTACCTAAAGTCTTGACATTAACAAAAACAGAAATAGGTTTTGTAGACTATCCGGTAAATATCTAACTTAGCAGTTATTTTTGTAAACTGATATAAAATCATTATTTTAAGATGATTTTATAAATAGTTTAACCCGCTATTTGGTAAGAATCCTTCAAATTAGCAGGGCAAAATTAGTGGTCAGTTTCAAAAATAGCCCAGTATCCAGTTTGGCTGTAACATATATTTGAAATAATTGTAAATACAGTTTTTTTAAGTAACATGAATATATATAATAATTACTTTAGAGTTATTCTAAAATAAATTATATCCGTATTATATCCATAATATGCAAATTTTACTATAACATAAATATTTGATAACATATACTGATATGGTATCAATTTAAAACAAATGCTAAAATAAATTAATACGTAAATGATATAATAAAATTGAAATCAGATTATATATCGTACTTGGTTACAATTATTTATGATCATGCAATATCATGCATAATAAAGTCACTTTTAGTAGTCTGGTTGACTGTATCTTAGTTAAGTATTCAGACGGTGGCTCCGCAATGTTACATTAACCTTGTACCGAATCAGGATACAGATTATCGATATCACATCCATAATGCAACGCTTAATACGATCATTGTATTAATTAGAGTAAAACAATTACAAAAATGCAACAAACAGATACAGAGTGATTGACATAATAAGGAATGAACTGAAATTTTTTAAATATTTAGCTGTAAATTGTTATTGTTAGCCAAATTAAAAAAATATTGAATGTTTAATTATATTTTACTCTTTTTTCTAAATTTAGCAATAATAGAGCCATACATCTTCAAATGTACAGGGTATTCCATTAGTCCGAGGAAGTCCAATATCGCCGTTGTTGATGAAAAAAATATTTTATTTAAATATTTCATGATTTATTCTCACTCTTTCAATCCTTTTTATTGCTCAGTACTACAGTGAGGTGTTTCTCAAAGTTGTACATTCTTGCTATATCATCCACTGGGAGTTGGAGAAGTGGATTTTTCTTTTTGAGGGTGTTCCAAGCCCCTGACCTGAAAATTCACCCAGTGAATGAACTCCATTGCTGTTGTTGGGCATGTTCTCATGGCACCTGTGATACAGATGCATGCCAATTTCTACTTTGCAACTACTAGTCTCTACTATGCAAAGGTTTTGCCTTGCTGTGCGTTGCTCTAGTTTTGTGTACCAAGCAACTGCTCCATAGGTAATCATGACTCTTACTATCATGGTATACATCAAGTTCACTGTTCAGTGTTATTCCCAGATATTTGACTTCCTGTTATGTTATAGATTTCAGAAAAGAAGTTTTTCAGACTTCGCTTTCTGGTCAATGCAACTACCGCGACTGCTTCTCAATGCTACTACCGCGGTTTTGTCTGAGTTGATGCTGAATAAGACAGTCCTGCACAATCTCTTAGTGCTATGAAGTCTTTTTTGAATAATATCATATAGGGTGCCTTCATGTTTCCCCCGAAGAATCTTGACTATGCCATCTTCATACCTTATGAAGTGTATCCCGCTAGAGTGAATTTGTCTAGTAGTTCATCCACTACGTAGCTCCACAGTAGAAGGAAGGTTACTTGTTGAAAGTATGCAAGATATTTTCCAAACAAGAAAGACAGCATAAGCATTAAAAAGTGCAATTTGAGATATATGTAAAGTTCAAAAATCAAAAAAATATATCGGATATAAACAAATTGAGATGTAAATACTTCTATTTAGACAGAAAATTCTAGAAAATGGAAAATAACTGCGGTTCTCAAAAATTAAGCAAAACACATTTCTTTTGAATTTTCAAAGAAAAATAACTCCGGTTATCTCGGTCTGTTTTGGAAAACGGTGAAGACAGAACATATTTATTCTATCAAGATCTACCGGCCGTGAAAATATTTTCAGTTGTTTAAGACTCACCTCTGTATAACTTGAATGGATATATGTATAACTATGAATATTGTTGTTGCCTAGAGCTTCAAAACCTCAAACTTAGTGGAAAAAATTAGTGGTTTCAATTATCGTAGAAGATTAATCATCTAATTTCAATGTAAGCATTCAGAACGTCAAAAATAGTAGTAGCAACTTTGAATTAGTGAAAACAGTTAAACAAATTTTTAACTTTTTCTACAAATTATAATTTAAAATTTGCGAGCAATGTCATGAATACCTTTTAATATTCTTTATTATCATCATCATGGATACAACTGACTACCTAACTAAGGTGTTGCTAGGATACTCTATTGATCTTAGGGTGTATTCCGTTGCTTACCTTGGTTATGGTTTTATGTTCCGTTTCTATCGGTTTCCTGAAAGTTTTCTTAGAACGGAACACGGTTCCTGAAAAATATCGGTCATAACTGTCACCAAACTAACCAGTGCGAGTCTGCTGGTCTTTCTGGTTTTGTTTGTCAATCAATGTCATGTATATGACAGAAATCAAGCAAATATTGGAAGTTCGAGTGAAATTCTCATTTAATTTCTAAATTTTGTAATAATATTTTGTATTTACATCCAAAAGCGATGGAGATTGGTTGTAAAGATAAATAAATTTAATTAACTAAATAGAATGACTTTTAGGACCGTTTAAACTTACCATGCAGCCATTGTTTCTTAAAGTCAGGAACGTTTAAAGAAAACATGAAAAACAAGACAAAAAGTAATCGTGAATGTTTTGTAAGCTATAAAAATACAAATATTGACTGGATTTGTTTATTTATTATTGATCTATTTTAATATTGGACCTGTAAATCTTCACTTGAGCTGTCTAACGAGTTTAACAGTTCATTAATAAAGTAATTTTCAATATTAAACTCCATTGAAAAGAAGAAGCAAATGTAAAAGCAGAGAATAGGTACATTAAAAATGCATAAAAGATACATTTTATAATATAGGCAAAGGTAGAGTTATTGAAATTTAGAAAACATCGACATTTGACGTTTCCAGTATTTTACCAAACCGTTCCGTATCAAACCGATGTTTTTCAGGAACCGCTCTTTTCCGTAGTTTACCGGTCTGGTTCGCCTGGTTTTGCAACGGAATACAGCTTTAGTTGTATTTCTAGACATTCTCAATAACCTGAATGAGTCTTAAAGCTTGATTTTCACGCATCCGTTGTCCGACGATACGATGATACGATATTAATTTTATTGGTTGAATTTAAAGGCTTCGATTGGTTAAGCGTTTCTAACCAATCGAAATCTCTAAATACAACCAATATAATTAATATTGTATCATCGTATCGTCGGATAACAAATGCATGAAAATTAAGCTTAAGGGTGCGTTTATGTTGGAGCTGCGATAAACGATAAAAGCAGTGATAAAAGCGACGACAAGAGCTGTGCAAAATTCACTTTTGTAATGTGTCGTTCATAGTGGAGCTGTGATAGTAACAACGATTTCTGCTTTGCAAGTAGCCGTTGAGACCAAATCAATCGATTGAAAATATATTTGTTTAAAACGAGTGATTCCGAAGAGGAATTATTTTTAGCTTCAAATGCTGTTAAATATTATATTATTAAAACTGCAGATAAAAAAACAAATTCTGTGCACACCCAATAAATACCAGAAGATACAAGTTTGGAGAATTTCACAATTTCAATCTATTATGATGGTTTTTATTTGTTTGGTCCCACAAGGCAGGTCTAATAAATATTTCACTTATTAAACTATCGGTATCCATGTCGATCACCCTTGATATAAAAGCAAAGAAAATAGCCAAAAAAATTAGCGCTGCTCTTATCTTTGCTCAATTGCCAAGCTTGTCTCAATGGGTTGCTCCAATATGAAGACCTACATATAAATTAATATAATAATATTCTTTGCTTCGCTACTATCGCTGCTCTTATCATTTATCGCCGCTCCAACATCAACGCACCCTAAGTCTACGTTGTCTAAATAGGCATCAACCAATTATATACAGTGAGTATTACTAATTTGTTACGAATGTCAAATCGTTTTTTTTTAATTGAATGAATTTAAATAAATGTGGATATAAAATATTTCTTATTAAATATATTAAGTCTAAAAATGCATGTCAATTCTTAAAGGTGCCAATTACATAAAGAAAACCATTTGAAGAAGCAACGCTAAAAGTGTGGCAATCCACGCCGGTGGTACTTATAGGTACCACCGGCAATTAGTTTAAACCTACTCGGGAGTACCGTATTGATGCAAAACCCGAGAGCGGTACGGCAGTTCTAGTAACATTTAGAGCGTCCATGTTTACAAAATTGTATTGCGTTTATCTGGCGAGAGTACCGACAACTTACGGCACCGGGGCCCACTAAATTGCAATCGAAGAAATGTATACCGGGGTACCACGAAAACATCCAAAGACAATGTTTTAAATATGGTTGAATAATAAATATAAGTTCAGTTTTTTATTTTCTCCTTTTTAATTATTTCGAAATAATCTCTATTTAGAACTAATGTCAAATTTAAAGATGTATTAGGTATCATATTTAGACTACGAATACAGATTTACGTCAAAATGTCAGCATCATCAGCCAACTTCATCAAACTAATAAAAAAGTTCAAGTTTTAGTGTTTTAAGCTTCATATATATTAATCGGTTTAAAACGGTCTTCTTCTTCCTATGACATCTCTAATGCCTGTCTGTCTCTCTATGCACCATTTCCGAGAGCTCTTTTCCCCATAAGAGTCAATTCGTTGCTGCCAACTTCTTCACGGTCTACCCAGTTTTCTTCTACCTGCGCGTTTCCAGTTGATAATTTGCTTTAGGATTCTTATTTCGGCTATTCTTTGGACATGCCCGTACCATATGAGTTGTCTGTTATTTATCTCGTCCACTATTTATCTTCCATAACCTTCTTTTAAGCTTCTCCTTCTTCTTTACGTGCCGTCTCTTTCGTGGAGGTTAGCAATCACATTGGCAAAATCTTCACGATTCTCGGCTTTCCTTATGAGTTCTTCAAAAGTTAGGTTAGTCCAGTTTCTGATGTTTCTCAACCAAGATAGTTTCTTCCTGCCCAACAATTCTCTTTCTCTGCCTATTCTGTTGTAGACTTCGGTATTTGTGATATGGGCTGTCCATGGAATTTGAAGCATTCTTCGATATATCCATGTTTCGAACGATTCGAGGCGATTCATCTCTTGAACTTTCAGTGTCCATGTTTCTGCTTCGTATAATACGATTGACCAAACATAGCACTTAACGAGCCTAGTTCTCACCTTAAGGTCCAATCTGGAGTTCTGGAAGACGTTCTTCATTTTTAAAAATGCATTTCTCGCTTGTTCTATTCTGGTTTTTATTTCCACGTCGTGGTTCAAGGTGTTAACTATCCATATTTTAAGCTTCACTCAACCTAAATTAATGGAATAAATTAGTGATTTTAATCATACTTTTCCAACTGGCAAAAGAAAACGACAGGGAGAGGTGATATCCCCAAAGCTGTTTACAGCAACATAAGAAGTCTTCCGTCAACTGGACTGGACCAACAAAGGATTTAAAATAGATGGAGAATATCTTAATCATTTAAGATTCGCTGATGACATAGTCCTAATTGCCAATAATCCTGAAGAACTACAAATACAAATTAATGAACTAAACACAGCCAGAAATAAAGTGGGTCTAAAAATGAATATAGCAAATACTAAAATAATGCACAAGGAACTAATAGAAAGAAAATACATTCTAATAAATAACACATCACTGGAAATATTAGAAGAATATGTATATTTGGGACAACTAATACACACCTCGGGATCTCTACTACCAGAAATCAACAGAAGAATTAAGTTAGCATGGAGTACTTATGGAAGAAACTCAATCATGTTCAAATCTAGAATGCCACTCTATCTAAAGAAGAAAACATTCTACCAATGTGTACTACCAGTCATGACCAATGCATGCAAAAGCTGGACACTGAAAACGCCCATCACAAAGAAACTGCACATTCTATTGGCTTGCTAGAAGACAACGTGGTATCCACCCTCACAAGTTGACTTCTGTTGCTCAGATACGACTTAAACGATTCGAGAGATGTTCCTCTGAACCCATAGTGCTGCAGTTTATTAATTAGGATCTTATGATTTACACAGTCGAACGCCTTAGAAAAATCACAGAAAATTGTTGCTGTAGAATGATGGTTATTTAGGCTGGAGTAAACTTTATTAAGGAGGGAAAACATAGCGTCATTTGTGGACTTGTTGCTTAGAAATTGATGTTCAGTAAGTATATTTTGTACTTAAACAGAAAAGATACCAGCCTTCCTTTAACCAACCTTTCTATGATCTTAGATAGCGTTGGAAGGAGTGCAATTGGGCGATAGTTAGAAGCTTCATCTTTGTCTCCTCCTTTATGCAGAGGAATGATTATTGCCGTAAGACATTTTGGAAAAATACCATTTTGGAATGACATGTTTATTAAAGTAGTTAGGTGATTGAGAGTGCTTTCTGGCAGATTCGAAAACACTTTTAAAGTTAGCCCGTCGGTCCCAGATGAGGATTTATTTTTGATGGTATTAATAGGACTGCGAAGCTCTTCTAAAACTGCGAGCGAAAAAAAGAAACTGCTCTACAAAAATAGTCGATTGAATTAACCATTTAAAAGATATTAATCGTCAAACTTTAATGCACAATAATTTTAACAGTTTTTGATTAATAATTTGAACAATTTCAATTTATTTTATGAGTTTCGGAAAAAATTTAAAAATTTTGGAGGACAAAAAAACGGAAGACTTCCTTAAAATAAAGAGCTAATACTTGAAGAGAATTTTTTAGGGTGCCTACCAACATTTTTTTTTTCATATTATTAAATAAAAAAAAGCAGTCGATTTTTTTGAATAATAAGTGAGACATCCCTCAATTTAAAAAATGTCTATACCTATGTGGCGGATTCATCTATCCAAAAAAATCCTTATGGGTTTTTCGCCACTGCACTGCAAAAAAAATCTACAAAATAAAATAGTTATTTTTTGTAAACACTTCTGGCGTTAAACCTAAACGGACGCTGCTTGTCAGAAGTTGTGTTTACAGTAATAAAAAATTGTTTACAGTAATAAAAAAAATAATATATAATATATTGTTATATTTTTAACAGAACGTCAACGATTTCTTGTAGACGTATCTGTTTTAAAAAGTAAAGTGTTCTCGAATAGTTCAATTTTAAATATTTTAAATAGTTTTTTTCTTGATTCTTTATATTTTTTTGCTTCCGACGACGGAAAGAGAAAACTTTCCGAAACGTTAAGCATTTTTTTCTTTGTTAGGCAAATTTTTATTACTGTAAACACAACTTCTGACAAGCAGCGTCCGTTTAGGTTTAACGCAGAAGTGTTTACAAAAAATAACTATTTTATTTTGTAGATTTTTCTTGCAGTGCAGTGGCGAAAGACCCATAAGGATTTTTTTGGATATCCCTCAATTTAGGTGCACCGGTCTCAAAAACCAATGCGGATATTTTCTCAAAATACTTTATCAGCCATATGAGAATTTAAACACTAACCAAACATTACTTCTCTGACAACACTCGTATATAGAACGAATCATGGCAAAAGACCCAGGCCGGATCGTTTACATACTTTTAGTACCTTTACTGGTACTACCATCCGACTCTCAGCTCTACATTTACCAAGCTTAATGGTGCCATAAGTCGGTTTTTACAAACTGTTATAGGTTCTTTCGGTCTTTTGTCCGCAGTTTATTCGTTTTTAATCTTTATTGGAGTTCGAGATATGCGTTTGTATACGGCCAGTTGGATTCTCTCCACACACCAGTACCACCGATGGATGGTACCGATGGACAGACGAACGATGGTAGGAATGCTTCTGCAGACGTCGAGGTAGTTGACTTTATGGGTTGACGTCTGACGGTGAACACGATGAAAAATAATGGGTTTATGGACAATGAACATATATAGCAGAACAGCGATATACTTGTATAGTTTTATACACAGAAACATAATATATTATTTTTAAAAATTTAGGTAGGAACTTAGGGTAACCGATTAAATAATGGTATTATAATACTGATTGTCGTTATTTTCTTAGTGCTTACTACCATTACTCGCTGACGAGTATTTTACACGCATCAGAATCTTTACTTTTTGGTTGTCGTTATTAACAGAATTTACAATTCTCCTCCATTGCGTTCTATTGTGCGCTGCTTCCTCCCACTTATGCTGCATACTTATCCCCTTTAAGTTTTCATAAAAAAACATCCTTGTATCCCGTTTGCGCTTACCCTCTATAAGTTTACCGTAAAGAAGAGATTTCGGTAGGCGGTTTTCTTGCATCCTGCATACGTGGCCAGCCTACCTTAAGCGAGATTTAGTAATCATGACTTCAGCGCTTTCGCAGCTTGCTTTATTCAAGGACTGATACTTATTTAATGCGCTCGTGTGCCGGCGGTACGGCACCCAGGTTTCGCTTCCATACAACATGGTGGGAATTATTACTGCTCGATACACTACAAGTTTCGTTTTTGTACTCAAGTCATGATTGTAGAAAACCCTGTCTTTTAATTTCCAGAATGCTCTTGAGGCGCTGCTGATTCTGTGCTGAATTTCAGAGTCGATATTTGCCTTTTCCGAAATCAAACTGCCGAGGTAATTAAATTCTGATACATATTCCAATAGTTCTTCTCCGATTTTTATAGCGCTGTTATGATTTTCCGGGGGACTGCACATTATTTTAATTTTATCAATGTTCAGTTTAAGGCCCAAAGTCTCGTATGTCCAGGTATATGTGTTCAGCATTTCCTGTAATTGCTGTAACGTATTTGCAACTAGAGTGCAGTCATCAGCGTATTGGAGTTCTGTGATGAATTTTATTTTTATTACATCAAGGATCAAACAGACATTTCGTAGGCATAAAGCAATTTTAGGCAATGTTAAGCATTTGTTAAGTGCCGTGGCAAATATTAAAATGATTACAAAACATTGCTATCAGCCTAGGTATGTCCTATTTGCCGATATCCCCATCAGTCATTTGACAATTAATTGTCCGGATTAAATTCATGCATTTACTATTTGCCTAGGTTTACGAAGCTCGTGGCGGATTCATCTCTTCAAAATAGTCCTATGGGTATTTCGCCACTATAAGTAAATCTACAAAATAAAATAGTTATGTTTTGTAAACACTGCTGCGTTAATCCAACGGCAAACAAAATATAATAAATGCTACGACAGGATTACAATAGACGTCAGATAACCCAAGATCGACCGAAAAAAGAAATAATGCATTGAGCCAAATGTTACAAAAGATGCTGTCATTATAAAAATAACTTGAGAAATTCCTACAGAAAATGTATAAAAAAACTTCAAGACTTTTCGAAGTCTGGAGTGCCAGCTGATGACTTTAGCACTGCTAAGCATTAGCATTGCTATACACGCAAGTCATAAACTGACATCAATCTAAGTCTGTGTGGATCATCTGCTTTTAACAAAATTCTCAAGGCCTAGATAGCAGTTTTGTCTTGAGAAAAAACTGTGTGTGTGACTAACTTTACGTATGTTGAACGCATTGCCTTCTTGTTATCATTAAGTTTCAGCGAGGGTCTCAGATCCTAAATATAAGAATAGTTATTTGTTGTATTCTGTGTGGCGTAATTTTTTGAATAGCCTTAATCTTCTTCTGAATTAAAAAATATGTTAACTAATGCCACTCAAATATCTTTCTCTCTACTAAGGTAATATTTCAGACAATCCAAACTGAACAAATTTTCTTAATATAAAAGTATATTAAAATACTATCTTTCCAAAGTTTGAAACTCAAAAATCAGTATTTCTATTTCTTTGATGTGTAAAGCCATAAATTTTATTCTGGTTCACTTAACTCGCCTAAAACAGCACATCGATACGGACATGATAAATCGAACATTTTTATAGCTATCAGACCACCGAGTCATATATCAGCATCGACTAATAAGAATAATACGAGGAAGAAATGAAAAGAACAGGAAAAATAATAAACAACTGGAGCCCCAGCTTAAACGTAACAAGGACACGGACAAATTGCCAATCGGATTGAATAACGGAGTTCTTAAGACAGGTTTACAAGTAGAGCGGAAAGCCAAAAAAGTTTGGTTTGGTTTGGCTAGGGCCTGTATTTATAGTTGCGTCTCGAGACGCTAAGACGGTCTTGGGCTCTTGAGAGCGGAATCCACAGAATACACGAGCAAACGTCATTTTGGAGATTGCGATTTTCATTTTGGAGATTGTGATATTGGATAGTTTATGTGATCTGTGGATAGTTTCTTAACCTAACTTTTTTAGTAAACAAAATAAATCCCTTTTTGTCTGATTAAACAGTTTTGAATATGTTAGATGAATTTGAGGATATTTTGGACCATGTAGAAGAAGAAAATCGTCTTCGAGTTCCAAAACGATATATAAAGGATGCAGGAAATCCAATAGAATTGTTTAGCGAGGGGGAATTTAAATACCGATATAGGTTTAGCAAGGCTACAATTACAGAAACTATTTTACTTCTTGTAATTGAAGACTTGCAAAAACCTACCAATCGTGGTTTACCTATTCCCCCCGTTATTCAATTATTAATTTGTTTAGGGTTTTATGCGACTTCTAATTTTCAGATAGTAAGTGGAGACTTGCATGGTGTTAGCCAACCTACAATAAGCCAGATTATCAAGAGAGTGTCCATTTTAATAGCAGAACATTTGAGTGAATTTGTGTGATAACCATAAATGATATTTATTGTTGTTATTTGTTATTAGTTATTATATATGATTATTGACAGTAGAGAATGAAAAGAGAAGAGGTCAAAGAACATATAGAAATGGAACAAAGGAAGTATAAAAAAATGTATAGGCTAGCAGACTAGCAAAAAAAGAAGAGAGAAGAATGTCATCTAGACGACAAGAAATAAGGAAGCAGTAAAAACACAATAATCATAGAATGTGTATTGTGAAATATTATTTGAAATAAAATTATAAAATATGGAGTATCGACTTTATATTGAGTGGTCAACTCAATAAGAATACAGAATTTACACCAAGCAATAAAATCTTGAAAATTATAGGTATACGGTGTATACATCCAATATTGTATATTATGTGATTTGATATTTATGTAAATATTCATGATGAAAATAAAAAGACAATTTTTTTAGTTTTAATGAATTAGTGGGAAAATTCTGTGTGACCAGTTAAAACATGCACTTAGCTGTCTGGTCATAGTGAGCGTAAAACTACTAAGAAATCATATATTATTTAAGTATAGAAAAACAGTATTTTTAAGATAACTAATAAAAGACTATAAGGAATTACTTACAATTATGTTACATGTAAATATATAAATACTAACTTAACACTAATAAAAAAGTAAATAAAATTATTATATAGGTACTAGTTACCTTGGAACATTACTTAACATATTACATAATTACTAGATATACATATATTAATACCGTATGATCGAAAAAAAATGGCGTCCAGTTCGCTGGGAAATGACGATCGATGACATTTCCCATATAAAATGACAGCGATCTTCATTTCATAACCATCATTGACGCCGTTTTTTCTCGATCATACGGTACAATAAATACATTAATTTGCAAAATGTTGAATAAGATTTCTTCAAAAATCTAACCCTCTTCCTTTTTATTTATAATTGGAATGTGTAAATTAGCATCTTCAATATTATCTAAATTTTCCCTTAAACCAATATTATGAAGAACAGCTGTTGCACAAATAATAGCAACAGTTGTTTTGTAAACTTAGGAGACATGGAAGACGTTTTTTCCAAGTCTCAAATAGCCTTTCAACATTTCGCGTTCTTCTATGGGCAAAGTTATACCTGGTTTCTTATTGATTACCTAGCTGTAGAACAGGAGTCAATAGAAATGGCCTACATCTATATGCATTGTCTCCAAGAAGTAAACCAGGAATATCACTCCTTTCCATTAGCATTCTTAAATTACTTGGATCGAGTATAACACTATCATGACTTGACCCTGGACATCCAACTATAATATCCATAATTTCCCTTTTGGGACCTGAACATTTAGACTAAAAAAACTTTTGCAATTTTGAAATACTTCCACATTATTGCATTATTCTTGATTATCTGGCTTATTGTAGGTTGGCTAACACCACGCAAGTCTCCATTTACCATCTGAAAATTACAAGTCGCATAAAACTGTTAGAAAACTCATAAAACAAATTAGTAATTGAATAACGGGGAGAATGGGTAAACCACGATTGGTAGGTTTTTAGTGTGTTAATACAAACAAGCAAGGGTTTATTTAAAAAACACGACATACCAAAAAATATATAAAAAAGATTTCCGGCTTTCAAGCTCAAGCAACTTCCTACATTTATTGTTACATTTATCAATATAATTATTCAATGATTATTATTTATCTATCGTGTGCTGCTATTTTACACACCCTCCAGTTTTTGGTATCATATACAAGATAGTGTACAAACTCTCTGGCCATAATCTCTGGCAAACTGTCTCTGGGCACCGAATATTAATTGTAAACTATGGTCTGGGTCAACACTTAATTTTTCCGCGAGTTTTCCTATACTTAATTTAAAAAAAAACACGAAACACACGGAATAACACAGTCCAAAATGCAAAATGCATAATATTTATCATTTCTATTTGACATAATTTGTCACAAAATTATAACCTATAAATTGGCAAGAGTCTGACAACTCTCAAAAAACCTTAAGACGGGTTCACACGCATCGGCGTTCGTTTGTCGTTCATCTTTCCGTCAAACCAATAATATTGAAATATGATCTGTCATTTTTGAAATAAACCAATAAAACTGGTTAAAATCAACAAGAGATGACGCATGACGTATTTATATATAAAACCATCCATAGTTAACTTTAAAAATATTATAAACTTTTTTTAGTTAAATAAATGAATTGGTATGGACGTCATCTGCTTTTTTCTGTCATCGTCTGTCGAAATCTTACCTGAGAAAAAAAAACAAAGTATAATAAAACCAAAATCAGAAACATTATAGATTACGTCGATTTCATTATTGATAATTGATAGATATTATTAGGAATAAGAAGGAAGGAATATTTTCATAAGTCCCGAATTCTTCTGAATTATGACAAACGCAAGTACAAAATGACAAAAAAACTATGGATGTCCATTAATTTTCTAGAAGGGTAAAAAAAATCAGCAGGACGGAGATACGCAAAAGTTGTCAAAGTTTGTGGCAGAGAAAATCTGCAATAGGTCCAACTAATGACATGGGCAAGTTTTAACGCTGATTTTTTTGGCTTGACTTTGAATCAGAAGAAGGAAATGCTGAATATAAAGGGTATTCCAATAAGAGGTTTCGGATGTTGATAACGAATAAAATAATAATTAGTTAAAATCCTCTACTAAGGGGCAGGACTCACTGTTTATTTAAAATTTCTACTATTTAAAAAATCTAGGCAACATGTTTCGGGAATAACAATCCCATCTTCAGGCCCGGAAGCTAAAATGTTATAAATAAAAACAATCATAGTCAGTAAAACATATTTGTTAAACGAACAAAGTCAAGTAACGAAACAATAAAATACTGGTAAAGTCATTAAAATTTTCCAAATTATTTGTACAAAGAAATATTACAAAATGCCAAGATGAGCTTTATAGCAAATAAATTACAATTGCCATGGCATTATTTATCTATTTAAAATTTCGTAAATATCATGAGGAGTACATAAATCTATTTCTAAATGAAGTGGGAAAATTCAGATTTAGGTGAGAGGAGCCAAAACATTTGTTGTAGTTATTGTGATAATGGAAATTAGTTCCTAAGATATATTTGAATTATTTAAATTTATTGCTTTTTATTCTAACTTAAACTATGGACCATCAATCGATACTTTAAGTAGTATTTTAGTAAGTACTTCGTCTTGTGTTCTTGTTAAGCAATAATACAACCGAAAAAATCTCAACAATTTAACATTTAAATTAAATTTTATTCTATTATCAGAGTGATTCATACGTTCGCCAACCCAGTCTTCAATCCATTTCGAAAGAACTAAGGACTGACCTGAAATGGTACTATCGGTACCTACGAAGTTTAAGTGGGTTGACCATGGGTGGTGAATGTGTGTGAAACAGTGCTGGGTCTGCTGCATTTGGGCGCGCTTTAACGTTGTTTTGCCCTTGAGACTGACATCGGAAGGAAGTGAATGCGAGAATCATTCGCAATAGATCTTAGGAAGACGTACGTTCGTACAGGGTGGTCAAAAATGACATATAAAGATATTTCGATGGATAATCAAATAATAATTTGTGTTGAAACATGCCAATTTTAATTTTAAATATGTTTTGTAACAACTTCAGAAAACAAACGAAAACACAGGATAATATTTTTTTAAAATATTTTGTTGTAAAGTGGAAAATAATAGTGAAGTGTGAAATAAAATATATAAGGTTGCCAGGGCTAATCTGGACGGGCCTACTTTGGTGGTACCAATAGTCCTGAGCTGGGAGTAAAATGAACTGCCTCATAAGTTACCAGAGGTTTGATGCTGGACTTCCAATAGTAGCATTACCTACTATAAAACAGCTCGTCTGCCGAGTGTTCGCGGTCACCGTTGCGATATACAGGGTGTCCCTTTTTGGTTGAAATCATACAGTATCTCCTTTATTAGTGAAGATAGGAGAATGAGGTTTGCACAAACCTCTCCCACTTTTTTGTCAAACGGAAGATGCTGTAAACAAAATTATCATAGCCATCTTCGTTTCTGAGCTACAGTTTTTTTTTCAAAATTTTGCAATTTGAAACACCCCTTGTATCTCTGTCACTGTAAGAGGTATCGAGAAGATGAAAACTGTTTCTTGAAGACCTTTTTACGTAGAATATAATAGCGTAGCCAGTTTTTCTAAAAAAAAATGAAATAAGAACTAAAGTTATGTTTTCTTAAACATAACACCCTACCCTGTATATTTAAAAATTATTTAATCTGGCTTGCTATGTGTTTCTCAAATATATATATATATATCACTCTATTTATGTATTTTTACTATTTACTGCAATATTTAAAAGATGTAGTATACTTATTAGCAGGCCGTGATCGATAATAAAAGAAACAAAAGAATTATTATAAGTATACTGCTTATCAATAAATATTACTGCCTAACCAATGCTTTTTTACTATATTCTCTTGTTTACTACTATTTTACTATACTTCCTCCTATTTTACTATACTGTATACTATTATTTTACGATACTCTCTTGTTTTATTTTGGGAGCTACTAATATTTTTCTATACCGAGTGCCTCTCGAAAATGACTCACCCCTATAACTTTTTATTTTTTCAGATAAAAAAAACGAAATTTTGTATGTTGGTATATGACATAAATTAGGATTGACTGACGTATTCAATTGTTTTTGGTTACTTCGTGTTTCACCGGAAATGACTACAACTTTTGATTTTTAAATGGCACACTCGATATTTTTTTACTTTATTCGATAGAAAATGACATTCTGATTAGAATGACATATCATATGTCAACGAGTATGTCAACTTTTGAGATTCTCGCTTAATAAAAAATTGTATTTTAAATTTTAATCTAGAGTGCCATGGCTATGTTAAAAACACTAATACTTAATCAAGGAGTCTTGGAAATATAGATTGGATCGTCTAATGTTTTAGTGTCTTGTCCTGACCAATTAGAAAACGCTCAAATCGTCTTTTTAATCATATCTCAATTTTTTCAAATGGAACAAGGGTTGTTCATTAGCATATTTGGGAAAAGCATTTTTGACGAATCATTTGATACAACACTTGGTACTTCGAGTCAAATTTTCGTTACGAACCGCAAGTTATAATTTCAAACAAACCATATTCGAAAATGTCAAAAGTTGATATGTGATATGTCATTCTATTCAGAGTGTTATTTTCTTTGAATAAAATAAAAAAATACCGAGAGTGCCATTTAAAAATCAAAAGTTGTAGTCATTTCCGGTGAAACAGGAAGTGACCGAAAACAATAGAATATGTCAATCAATCCTAATTTATATCATACAGTAGCATACCTTATGAATACATATGAAATATATATGTATATATATATATATATATATATATATATATATATATATATTGCCGGTGACTCGTGTACGAGTTTCAAAAGAACATCTAATTGCGCCGTGAGTGTACCCTCCGATGGCTGTGGAGTCCTATTCTGGAGGTTATTATGCGGCTGCACTCTGGACATGGAAAGTGCCCAGGGACTGGATGATATCTATTACGAGGGCGAGGGCCCTCATACTTGTGTACTACTTGTCTCCATTTTGGACGGTCAAGACTGATATATTCCCAGTTGTTATTACTATTGACGCTTTTTAGAGTTTCATGTAGTACATCTTTATAACGTAGTTTTTGACCGCCGTGTTTTCTGCTACCTTGCGCTAGTTCGCCATAGAGAATCTTTTTTTCTAGTCTGCCATCGTCCAGCCTCGACAGGTGACCAATCCATCGTAGGCGAGCTCTACCAACCAGAATTTCAATAGGAACACATTTTGCTCTGCAATGTACCACTTCGTTGGAAATCCTGTGATACCATTTTATCTTCATTATTTGCCTTAGGTGTCTTTGTTGTAACCGCTCTCAACTCTTTATATGCTTCTTATATGGGACCCACGTTTCACTTCCGTAAATTAAAGTTGGAATAATAACTGCACGGTACACACTAAGTTTCACATCGAGGGAGAGATCATTGTTTCCAAAGACCCTCCTGCGTAGTTTAAAATAAGCCTTGGTGGCAGCACTTATTCTGTTTCGTATTTCAGCGTCTATGTTTCCTTTGTTGTTAAGCATACTACCCAAATAGCAAAAGCAATCAACCTCCTCAAGCCTTCTGCCCGACACGAGCAACTCAGTTTGCGGTAGCTCGCCAGAAAGTGTTGACATTATTTTAGTTTTCTTAATGTTTATTTGTAGTCCCATTGTCTCAGACGCCTATATATGCATGTCCAGTATTTGTTGTAGAGTTTCAGGGTCATTAGCTATTAGTGCACAATCGTCTGCATACATTAATTCTGTGACGTAGCTAACTCGTGTTTTGGTTTTCGCCTTAAGACGTGATAAATTAAATAGGCCTCCATCTGTTCGATATCGGACAGCCAGGCCTCTTTCCTGTAACTTTCTGTCTACTATCATCATTAGGGCTGTTATAAAGATATTGAAAAGTACAGGTGCCAGAACACAACCCTGTTTTACACCGGTGTTTGTTTCAAATTGGTGTGTTAGGGTACCATTGAATGATACCTCAGCTCTGTTGTTTACATGCAGACTTTTACAAAGGTTAACCATCTTTTGCGGTATGCCAAATTTTGACATAATTCACCAGAGTGCATCCCTATTGACCGTATCGAATGCCTAAGTTATGTCGATAAAAGCAAAATGTACGTTTTGCTGTTGTTCGATAGCTTTCTCATGAATCTGACGAAGGCAGAAGACCATATTTACAGTAGATCTTCTCGGTCGAAAGCCGCTCTGAAAGTCAGGTATCAGTTTGTCTACATAGGGCATCATTCTATTTATTATTATTTTTCCTAGGATTTTTCCTGCAACAGCCAGTAGAGAGATTCCTCTGTAATTTCCGCATTCGGTTTTGTCTCCCTTATTTTTATAGAGGCTAATGATTATTGAGTCCCTAAAATCATGGGGTACTGATTCTCGCTCCCAGATAACGGTAAACAGATTTTCAAGATGGGGCATTAATACCGGTGTCAGTGCCTTGTAAATTTCAGCAGGAATTGAGTCCTTTCCGGGAGCTTTGTTGTTTTTTAAAGATGCGATTGCATCAGCGATTTCTTCTCGTGCAAGTGGGACGGATAAGAAGTTTGCAGTGTCGTATTGAGGCAACCAGTCATAAACTTCCTGGTCAATATTTGAGTTTTGATTCAGGACTAGCGAAAAATGTTCCTTCCACCTGTGACGAATTTCAGTTTCATTTTTCAGTAGTTCGCCGTTTACGTCCCGTATTAAAGAAGAGCGATTTACAGGGCCGTATACTTCCCTCAGAGCTTGGAAAAAACGCCTACTATCGTTGTTGTCAGCGTAAGTCTGAATTTTATTAGCTTTGCTTTTCCACCAAGAATTTTTGGCTGCCCTGATTGTTTTTTTGAGCTTCGTGTTTAGCAGTTGCAAAATGCTTCTGGGCTTGTCTGCACTCGGGGTTATTCATGAGGCCGGTGTGTGCTTTTCTTTTGCGCTCAAGGGCGGATTCTATTTCCTCAGCTTTATCCCTGAACCAGTCCTTATTGCATCTTACTGTTTCCCCTAGACTCTTTTCACATTCAGATTGTATGGCGTCCCGAATGTTTATCCAAATATGTTCAGGGTCATCGCTATCTGTGTCTGTGCCCTTGTAAGAGTTTCGGAGATCCTGAGGCCTAGCTCTGATCTTATGTTTGGATCTGTCAATTTGGCAGTGTTTATAACTTTCCTTTTAGAGGTTTTTTTATGCACGAGTATTTTGGTCGGACAGTTATCGCCATTTTCGATATAAGTATTCTGTGATCTGTCCAGCACTCTACGTCCACTCGGGACTCTTAGTATCGAGGACTTCTTTAAGGTCTCTTTGCCTCACGATGACGTGGTCAAGTTGATGCCAGTGCTTAGATCTAGGATGTTGCCAAGTGCCTTTAAATTTGTCGTTGTGCATAAATAAGGTGTTTGTTATCGTAAGGCCATGCTCAGAACACTTAGTTAGTAGAAGCTCTCCATTAGCGTTCATATTGCCTATTCCATGTTTCCCGATTACTTTCTCCCAGATGTTATGTTCACCACCGATCTTGTATAGGTGTTTTATTTAAAACTTCCTCTAAAGATTGGAAAAGCATCAGTGATTTCTGGATCAGTCTTTAGAGTTGGATCATAAACGCTAATTACCGTAACACATTTATTGTGCCCTATTGGATATCGTAGAGTCATAAGCCTCTCAGAGATTGCTTGCGGCGCCTGTTGCAATTTGGTAGCTAAATTATTTTTTATTGCAAAGCCAACTCCGTGCATTTTGTTATTCTGATCTTCTGGGTACCCTTTCCAATAGAATGTATATTCGTTCTCAACAAGACATCCTTCCCCAGGTAGTTTCCGAAATGGCCGCAATATTTTTGGATACTTTGACAACAATGGCAGTTCTTCTTTCAGGATGTTTCGATTGGCGAGAGTCACAAAGACTCCTAACGTTCCACGCTGCAAAGGTAAACAGTTTGCGTCTTTTTGTACTTCTTAATCGATAATTCTCCTGCGCAAGCACCTTCCCCCGGAGATCCGATCGGGAAGGTATTTTACCTCCGGAATATTTTGTCTAGCGCAGAGGATTCATCTTGACTTTGATTGGAGATCTTCGGCTGTGTAATATAATTAGAAAACCAAGACGGTTACACCGCCGCTTGGTTGCGGCAGAGGACAGAAAGTTGGTTCCAATGGCACAGACTGGCCGCGACGACTGGCATTTCGGTCCTCTTGACAAAGCCGCTTGAGATGCAATTTCCTGCGACTCACTTCGTGACTCTGTTGGACGGAACAATGGCATACTAGGCATACTAGGGTTATACCGCCCCGACACGGTCGTCAGAGCCTCGTCTGTTAAAACAGGGTATACCGCGAGAAGGTGAGGTTGACAATTGAGCAGAGTAAAAAAAAAAACCAAAACAAACCAAACCACTACCCCTTATACCCCAAACGTGAAATATACTTTCAGCAAGAAATATACTCCCGCTCGTTACTTTGACAATTATAAAAAAAATTAAACAACTATTTCCAAAGTTATTGAATTGGGCCCATACGAAATGGATCCATAGAAAATGGACCCATAAGATGGCGTCCCTTATCCCCGAATTTGTGCGTTCTCGATTTCTGTTATTTAGGGATTTTTGAAAAATGTAATATATCGTGGCAATTACAACAATGTCGAAGTACTATCAGGCAAGCTTTTATATATTTGCAAACCCATCCCTTTATAGTAAGTCTCAGTGACAAGGCAATGAGATGCTCTTTAGGCCCAGCTAAAGTGCTAGACGGGACTCCCCCTAGCACCTGACTAGGAGCTTCCTCACCAACGATAAGGTCTCGCATCTCCTAGATGAAGTTCTTTTATCCTTATATTAAGCATTTTTTTTGGTTAGGCAAATTTGTTTTTTCGAGTAGCTGGACCGTGCCGATATATGAAGTTTTTTAGTAATATGTCGTAGTATGTTGTATTTTCGTAGTAGGATTATCGTTAGTGAAAGTTAATTTTGGCATGCAAATAGTACTAGTCCGACCATGGATAAAGATAAAATACTCAGTTGTTCGCCATTAACCAAATAACAAAAACGTTCAATAAAATTTAGTGTTCCCTCTCAAGATATTCTTAAAAAAATACATGAAGTAGACGAATCTACTTTTTTCACATGCGTTACAATATTTTAATCCATAATTCCATGACAACATGAACATTTGTTCACTCGGTACTATAATTTACAAACGAAAGGAAAACTAAGTGAAACAAATAGGTATCAATTTCAGGTATTCCTTCTATGGAGTTATATACGTATAAGATAATAAATACTGGCCGTTGGTACCAGGGGAGGCGGTACCTAGCAGGGGGCGGTATGGCACAATTTATTTATATTTCAGAGCGCTCGATTTGGAAAATCGAAAGCAAATAGCAAACTGAGTGATTTAGCGATGGAGGAAATTGAAAATTAATCGTTGTTCAGTTTGCGCCTTTCGATAAATAAATCTAGATTATACAGGTTGGTATCGACGTAGCAGAATTTAGATGAGATGATTTTGTATAGGGTGAGCTTTGTGAGTTTTGCAAAACAATACCTCTGCAATTTTTATCAAATTTCTTATATCGAAACAGGGCGAGACAACTGAGATATACGACCTTGAACGATCTGATAATTGAGATAGTAACTTTTTGGTGCGCTAGATGGCGTATCAAGTTTTTATAGTTGTCCAAAAACTGACAAAAATTCAGTTGCCTAAAAACTGACAAAAATTAAAAGTCAACAAAAAAGATACTTTGTTGCTTTTTCTATTGATCTAAATCACATTTTTCTAAATATGATACCGCTAAATCATCAGCTGTTTATTATTATTTCTGAACTTTCGATCTTCATGGTTGTAATTAATGTTTTGTTCCACTGGATTTGTGATTTTAGATCTTTATTGCGACAGGTGAGAAAGTAGTTTGTGAAAAAAAAAACATCATTTTCATAAACCGTCGTAACTTACAAAATACAATTAATGTAAGTTACGACGACCTTTTTATTATTTTTTATTTATTCGGGTTCTTTCCTGTTAAGTCTGATTATGCTTCTATGAGCGAAACACATGCCACTGTTTAGATTAATATAAACGTTGACACCGAGACTGAGTCTTTGTTCTTCTTCTCTTTAACTTTAACCCTCGAGCGGGCGCGTTCAGAATTTTGTACCGCGATTTTACTAATTTCGTTAAAACAAAATATCCACTGGACGTAAGTCGGTGGTGTCATTAAATATTCTTATTTAGGGATATTTGACACTCTGGGTCGTAGTAGTTACCTATCCAGCGATTTTGGTTCAGTAGCAATTCTGTCGTAAACCTAACAACTACAGAGGTTGCGGTACTCCGTGCCGCTACGCGCCCCGTTATGTTAGCAAAGTAGTTTTAATATTATTTAATTATTTTGCTATATTTGGTGTAATTTTAAATTGTTAATTATTTTTTTCGATTGCTTTTATAATAATCTAATTAAATTATTAATGTTAAATATGTTATATAACTTATAGTAATGACGGAAAGGGCCAGTATACAAATTCTTCTCAGAGATTTCCAAGTTTTCCTCGCTAAATATGCTCCAGAAGTAAAGGTACTAGTTAGAGACAATAAGAAGCGAGTTCACCCGTTCGCGTCCCCACTCTTCCTTGGTCACCCGTCGCGTCCCCACTCTCTGTCGGTAAATATAGCCCGAGTCAAAGGATCACAATAATTATTCGTACACTTGCCAAGTGTACTTGGCTAGCCTTGTCTATACTTGCCGAGGCGCAAAAAAACGACTGCGCAAATAATTGTACTATTATAGAATATGTCCCGTTTATTTCCGTGTGTAGTGTTTTTCGAGTTAATTGCGGATAATTTAAATCGTTTAGACAATAATAGATTAGGTATATAATATCAAATCCATATATTTTTTTTTTCCTTTTCTTGGGTATGAGGTTTTTTTATTAATTGAAAGATGGAAACTTCTCTGTACCACCAGTCTGTATGACCATACAGACTGGTGGTAGCAAGGCGGCTTCAAGAATAAACTGCCTGAGAAAGCCCACTATGTTGGAGCGAAACGTCGCATAAAAAAAGTTTCCATCTTTCAATTAATAAAAAACCATACCCAAGACAAAGAAAAAAAAATATATGGATACTAGTTGAAGCCTGGCGCATCCGCCACGATCAGGAAAAAAATACTTTTTATTTTTTTTAATTAAATGAAAAACAAAAAATCCGGCGACGACAGTTTTTAGAAGAGCCAATTAGCTATATTTTAGTAAAAAAAGCAACTTTCTAGAGCAAGTCGTTACTTCAGTAGAGACGGCACAGATAAACATTAGCATTTTATATATGTAGATAATCTAAAAGTTTAAGAAAAAGAAAAAAAACTATAATATCAAATTTACATTAATAACTTCAATATTGGCGACATACCTAAATCGTTCTCACAGCAGTAAATGGAGTGGACAAATGAAGACTATACGGGAAAAATCAGATATGTCACATTCTCATAGAAATTAAGATAGCGATACAACTTTATAGACAAATGTAAACGTCATTCGAGAAAAAAGAAAGCAATAATACGCTTAGTCCCAGAGATATTACAGCTTGGTTATTTTGCCGTACAAAGGAAAAACCAGAGTAGTCCACGCGTAAATGGCAAATACCAGAGATGTACTTACGCATGGGCGACAAGCATGCATCTTGCAATTAGTATTATATGTTATAAATTTATATATTGTAATAAAAACCTACTTAAATATTAATTTTCTTCCTACAACAAAAAAATAATAGTTTAGATTTAGGTTTTATACAACCTTTAATTGTACATCCCTGGTTTTCCCCTGTTTTGTTTTGCATTTGGACATCTTTATTTCGGTATTTTAGAATATGGCGATAATTCACAATATTAATATTTCAGAACGGGTAGTAATTGTATAATTTTCTAATTATTCAACCGAAAATAACATATTTCTTTAAAAACACTAAATTGCATTTTTTGTCGGCTCCAATTAAAATGGACAAAACTGGGTTTTCACGTGTAGTCTTCAAATGATCTTGTTTTGGAATTTATGGATTTATACGAAAATGAGCCTTCATATGGATAGCCAAACATAAGGAACATAGAAATCGTATTGCAGTGTATAGTAAAAAAACTTATAAATATGATAGCTAGTTCACTAGCAACGACAATTTCGGGACGACCACTATGCTTGTGACCGAATGCCACTATGCTTGTGACTATGCTGTTTACTTGTCAAGGATTTAAACAATGTTTGTACAGTGTGTCCCATTTTGGTTGAAATCATAGGGTATCTCCGTTATTAGTGAAGATAGAAGGGTGCGGTTTGCACAAACCTGTCCCACATTTTCGTCAAACGGAAGATGCTGCAAACAAAATTTTCATAGCCCTCTTAGTTTCTGAGCTACAGGGTCTTTTCGAAAATTTTGCAATTTGGGACACCCCCTGTATCTCTGTTATTGTTAAAGGTATCGAGAAGACGAAAACTGCTTATTGTAGAACTTTTTACGTGGAATACAGTGGCGTAGTCTGTTTTTCTACAAAAAAAATATTTTTGAAAATATGAACTATATAAAAAAGTTATATTTTTTCAAATGGAACACCCTGTATATTTATAAATCATATGATCTGTCTTGCTATGAGCTTCTCAAAAAAATATATATATATCACTTTATATTTATTTTTACTATTTACTGCAATATTTAAAATATATCATTTTCTTATTAGTAGGCCGTGATAAATAACAAAAAATCAAAATGGTATTTACTAAAATAGTCATACACATATTAAAATTAATTTGGGATTGATATTTTTTACTTTTGAAATAACTGTTACCACTGAAACTGTGAATTTTTTTTTTTATAACGGAATGGGTTTGCAAATATCTAAAAGCTTGAATTATTAAAGCATTTTTCAGGTGTTCGACATTGTTGTAGGTTGTAGTGCCCACGATATATTTCGTATTTCAAAAATTCCCAAAATCAGAAATCGAGAACGGCGAAATCCGGGAATCGAGGAGGCTATCAATATGTGTTCATTGGTTCCAATTCATTGATTTGAAAAATAATAATTTAACAGTATTCTAATATTTTCATAGTTATGAAGGGGAATGTTCTCCATCTTACTGAAAGTATATTTCACGTAAATTAGCTAAAGGAATATCTAAAATTTCGGATACGATAGATTATTCGTACATATACACGTATTCCAAGATTTACAAATAGCGGTAGGGAGTTAAGTTTCCCTAATATATAAAGAATTTATTAGCGGCTCCCAAAATAATACAAGAGACAGATAGCAGTATACTTTTAATAATTATTTAGTTTCTTTTATTATCAATCATGGCCTACTAATAAATATGATCTTTTATAAAAACTTTTAAATATTGCAGTAAATAGTGAAAATAAATATAGAGTGATATATTTTTGAGAAGCTGATGGAAAGAGAGATCATATGATTTATAAATATACGGGGTGTTCCATTTAAAAAACTTTAGTTCATATTTTCAAAAATATTTTTTTGGTAGGAAACCAGACTACGCCACTGTATTCTACGTAAACAGTTCTAGAATAAACAGTTTTCACCTTCTCGATAGTTTTAACAATAACAGAGATACAGGGGGTGTCCCAAATTTCAAAACTTTCAAAAAGACCCTGTAACTCGGAAACGAAGAGGGCTATGAAAATTTTGTTTACGGCATCTTCCGTTTGACAAAAAAGTGAGACAGGTTTGTGCAAACCGCACCCTTCTATATTCACTAATAACGGAGATACCGTATGATTTCAACTAAAATGGGACACCCTGTACTGGCGATGGCGTACTGGTTGAAATGGACACGTCGCAGGCGCGTGGCAAACGCACCCGTGGACCCCGCGTGGCGGGGTGGGGGGCCCCGTGTACATTGGGGGCCCCCGCACATCATCCTTCAAAAACAATTATCAAACAAACCGAAAACTGAAATTACATTTAGGCACACAATCCTTTTTTCAGCAATAATTAGGCTGATATAAAACAATTATTTTACACTACATTATTCTCTATAGGTATAATAATAATAATTATTGTACGGGTTAATTTGGAATTTTTCCATAAGCACACTTATTTTAAGTGACTCTGTGAGCAATATTAGCGAAATAAAAAATTTATTTGACATTGTTCAAAATCTTTATATATTTTTCAGTGAAAATCTACCCCGTTGGCAAAGCGAAATAAAAAATAGTAAAACTGTTGGTTTAACTTTTAAAAAATTATGCCCAACTAAGATGGTCGTCAAGAGCCGAAGGCATAATATCGATAAAAACTAATTTTTTGTCCGTCGTCAAGTGTCTAATCAAATAACAATCAAATTTAACGTTAATACTGAAAAAACGTACTGACAGAGATGAGGCCAAGATGTTACAAGATAAAATAGAAAATTTCGAATTTATTTTCTTACTAAATTTCCAAGGTACAATATTGGAAAATACTAACTTGCTTTCAAAATGCTTACAGAAAATAATATTGACATAGGACTGGCCATAGATCTAATATCAGGAGTTCTTGTTAAAATAGAATATCTTAGGGACAATTTTGAAAGTGTGTATGAGCTATCAATTTCAATTGCGAAATCTTGGAATATTGAGTTCGTAGAGTCAAAACTTTTTTTTTGATGAAATAGCAGCTAATGAGCCCATTGAAAATCCTAAAAATCGTTTAAAAGTCACAGTTTTTTATGCTTGTTTGGATATAATAATAACTCAGTTTAGAATCAGGTATGACGCATTTCAAAATATTTATTCAAAATTTGAAATTTTAAACCCACAAACATTGTTAAAATCCCAGGAATTTGATATCTTAGCTAATGCCAAAGTATTAGTAGGCAAATATCCTAACGACCTAACACAAAATCTAGCATCGGAGCTAATTCAAGCAAAAAATTTACTTTATGAAAAAATCAAAAATATTCACAGTATTAGAGAGCTTTCTGATTTTATTTAAAAAAAAAAACAATTACTGATTAGCAGTATACCTGAGATTTGCACTGTATTCCAGTTGTTTCTGGTTCTCCCTATAACATCCGCTGAACCAGAAAGAACTTTTTCTAAGCTGAAAATAATAAAAAGGTTTGCGAGGTCTACTATGTCCCAGAATCGCCTAAGCTCACTGGCCATAATATCAGTTGAGAATGATCGAGCAAAAGAGGTAGATTTGGACAGCCTCGTAAACAAGTTCCTTTTGTACTATACTAATAAATAGATGTTGAAACTATTATCAAAATATAAAAAAATATCACATTGTGGCTCTTGTTAAAAAAATATGTTTCAAGCAGATATCACAATAATGATGTATTTGAAGGAATTTTTGAGTATACTCAGGAGGACCCTCTAAAAAAGTTTGCGGGGGGCCCCGCGGGAATTTGCCACTCTACTGACACGTCGTGTGAGCGCCACACTTGCCAATGTTGTTTACACAGTGGGGACTGGTGGGGATACTTGCCAAGTACACAAATAATGGCGTACTTGCCACGTAGACGAGTCGTGAGAATACGTTTTTTTTTATGTGTTAATAAAGTAAATATGAATTAAAATGTTGGTAGTTACTGTTTAGCACACTAAATTTTACAATAAAATATTTTAAGTTACAGAATATTTAAAAAATATAAATGCAGTATGGAATATGCTACGCGCCCGATCGTGTGATTCTAAAGTACGCGCCTGCCCGAGGGTTACTTAAACCAGGTCTCTTTAAGAATGGAGGACTTCTTTAAATTTCTAGATACTTCTAGTTCAAGCACAGTATGGGACGTCCTGTATATTCTTGTTTACTAGGATAACTGCTTAAAATAATTGTTATATATGCCATTCTTTGCCATCTATCATACAAATACAGCCATCAAATCGCAGCGTACCACGCCGCCTTTAGGCCGGCGCTTGGGGCATCCTTTTGGCTCGATTTTCTCACGTTCTCGTTTACGGCCGGCCGTCACTGGCCGCAGTACTGCAGCAGTACCATACCATATCTGCTTCGGTGATTTGCCACCATTAGCCGGCACTACTTCTATTATGATCCGCTAGCCGTCTTATATTCCACGTTTCTAATTTTTGACACGCAAAAAATGAATGATGAACTTTTGTGTGGCGTGCATGTGTGTGGCTCGGCGATGTCTGGCGGTACCGCGGCAGGTATTTGGTCCGGTACGACAGATGGTACCTCGGTGCCGGGAGGTTACGTGGGCGTATTTGATGGGCATAGACGATTTTTGCAAGCTCATCTCTTGGATTTGTTACGTTAGGTCGGAAAATGTGAAAATTCATTAGTATAAAATATTTAGTTTAGGTAAATTTATTAGTAGTGGGAGCTATCGAATGAATACTATCGAAACATTCGATAGTTGCAATTCATTCGAATAATTCGATAGCTAGTAAGAAAACATTCGTCGAAAACTATTCGAATAAAAATTATCGAATAGATGCGTCATCTGCCTTGAAATATTGTATTCTAGTAATTCGGCAGCAAAAACCTTTCATTTATAAAATTCATTCATTTATCAAATTCATTTATTCGTCAGGATCGATTTTAATGAAATATAAACTGGATTTTAGTTGTCGTCCGGCGACGTAGGTTTGTTTCCTAGAAACCCGACAGCGGTCGGTGGCAATGCTATGAAAGAAGCCGGCATCTTTGATTGTTTGCGGAGTCAAATAGAGATAAGGACACATTATTTTTTTTATTGAGGTGCTAGTATTTACACAGAAAATACATTATGAAGGGCGCTGTTGCCATATATTCGTATTAGTTGGTATTAGCAAAGAATATTATTCTTTGGCATTAGTTAGTTAGGGATAGTATGTCTAATGTTTTGCATTTTTTTTATTAATATTCTGTTATTATACTGCAATAATACTTTTTATTTTGGATGTAGGAAAATGAATTTTATTGTTTTTAAGCAAAGACTGGTTTAATAAATAATAATAACAGTAATAATTTGTTATACCTATTAACAACAAAATTTAAAATCATTTAATAATATAAATATTTTTTTTAAGTAGTAGCAAAATATAAACAACAAATAGAAGCCAAAAGTATTTATATTAGATCCTATTTAAAAATAATATAGTCTCTAAATGGCAACGTTGGTTTATTAAATAATAATAGTTACAGAACTAATTTGTTATATTAACAACAAATTTTAAAATCATGAAATATAAACATTTATTAATTTTCTAAGCATGCAGTGTAATGGAAGGAAAATATAAATAAAAAATTAGAAATCAAAATTATTTATATTACTTTATATTACTATTTAAAAATAATATTTACTTTTACTGGCATTTACTTTACTGGAAATATTTCTTCGCAAAAAAACTACATGTAAGAGAATTAGCATAAACAAAATACAAACATTGTTAACTTTTTTTTAAATTGGCACGTGTAAAACTTTCAATTTAATTTTTTCACTCCAAAATTTGAGTTCAATAACCCCATTTACTTAACCACATTACTTAAATATGATTATTAAGTTCAACTAATTCATATTATTAAAACATCCAAAATACAAATATGTATTTTTAAAATTAATTGTAAGTTCATCTCATCCCTCTTAAAAATTGTTACTTCTCAAAATTTCCCATTAAAAAAATGCAATCTAACCTAACCATAATATACCATATAAAATTAAATAATTGAAAGATCGGGCTACGGAAAATCACACAAATTTTCGGAAAAATCTTGACCACTTCGCACACAATCGTCAATTAAAAAAAACCTACTATTTTAGTATTTTAAATATTTTAATAAACGCAAAAATAGCATAGTATTTACAAGGCGAAGTTATAAAAATTTGGAAGAACTAATAATGCACTGACGCACACAAAAATCAAACGAATACTAAATTTCATTTATCAAAAACATTCGATAGTCGTGGCTCGTAGCGCAACGATAACCATTTAGTCGCACGGCGAGGTTGTCACTTATGCTTTAGGATACAAATGAATGAATGATTTTATTTGAATAAAACCATTCGATAGTTGAAATCATTCATTCAGTAACCATTCGATAGTCTAATTCATTCGATAGTTCCCATCGCCAAAATTTATCATTCAGATTTTAAAATTATTAATGATATATTGATTTGTACAGTACGAAAGTTTTTTTTGTACGAAAAGTATTAGACGTATGGTCTACGAAAAAAAATATTTATAACTAAAGGGGCTATGAGAAATTGCTGGAAATTATTTTCAAGTTTGTAAAACGGCCGCTAGAGGTCTCAACTGCTATGGAAAATAAGAAAATAGAATTTTCACAGAATTTTGACTAGATAATGGGTACTGTAAATAATAGCTTCATAATCTTCAGTAAATTTTGGATTTTTTTGTTAGAAGCATTTTTCCCTATCTGCTAAAATAAAGAGGTGGGGGAAGGTTAGAACTGTCTTTATTTAAATGGTAATAACTCCGGACTAGATGATCAGAATCCAACAAACGAGTGCTCGTTTAAAAGAGCGTTTCTTACTCTATATTATACCATAAAAATAATAATAATAAGGTTTTGAACGTAGACGCTAGGGGGCACTTTCTTACAATTTAACAAACATAGCGCGTTTTTTCAAAAAAAACTAAATACGATAGTATACGTAATTTTAGCTGGTCGTAAAGAGTAGTAAAAGCTTAAAAAGTCAGCGAAAACCGCATCTTGATATCTCCTTTCAAACCGAAGATATTAGCAAAATTATAATAAATACCCAAAAATAAACCCTTAATTACCTTATTTTTACAACACGGCATCAGTAGCCCTCTTGATTATGCCCATTCTAACAAAAAAATAAGATAGAAACAGTTAGTTTATTTTAAAATCGACGATATACCAGTATACCATAATATATATCAGATGTATTAATATCTAATAATTAAGATATTAATAACAGTGAACAAGAAACGATGATTCAGTGAAGTCATGGCAGGCTTTGGAAAAAAGTTTCTTCTGACGTAATAGTATAAACGTCAAATTGTTATTAGATCAACATTTTGATAGTCTTAGCAGCGTTTTTTATCTGTTGATTGCTTTTTCAAAATGCCAACAATTTCAACTACTTCAAATAATAAAGGCATTTTGAAAATGCCTTTACTATTACGTCAAAAGCAACTCTTTCCAAAGCCTACCTTGACTTCACTGAGGCATCGTTTCTTGTTCACTCTTATTAATATCTTAATTATTAGATATTAATGCATCTGATATGATGGTGTCCTGGTATATCGTCGATTTTAAAATAAACTAACTGTTTCTATCATATTTTTTTCTTAGAATGGGCACAATCAAGGGGGCTGATACCGTGTTGTAAAAATAAGGCAATTAAGGGCTTATTTTTTGGTATTGACTATAATTTTGCTAATATCTTCGGTTTGAAAGAATATATCAAGAAGCGGTTTTCGCTGACTTTTTAAGCTTTTACTACACTTTACTATCAGCTAAAATTACATATAGGTACTATCGTATTTAATTTTTTTGAAAAAACGCGCTTTGTTTTTTAAGTTGTAAGAAAGCGCCCCCTAGCGTCTACGTTCAACTTTATTATTATTATTCTTATATGGTGTAATATAGACTAAGAAACGCTCTTTTAAACGAGTCCTAGTTTGTTGGATTCTGATCATCCAGAGAGAGTCCGGAGTTATTAACACTTAAATTAAGACAGATCTAACCTCCCCCCACCACTTTACTTTAGTAGATAAGGGAAAATGGTTCTAACAAAAAAATTCAAAATTTACTGAAGATTATGAAGCTATTATTTATAGTACCCATTATCTAGGCAAAATTCTGTAAAAATTCTATTTTCTTCTTAATTTCCATAGCAGTTGCGACCTCTAGCGGCCGTTTTACAAACTTGAAAATAATTTCCAGCAATCTCTTATAGCCTCTTTAGTTATAATTTTTTTTTCCGTAAGCCCTACGGCTAATACTTCCCTAGATACAGCCGAGAGCTATTCTTAGTGGGACCCCCGTAACAGGGTTGTTCACCACATACGACCCGGAGTATTGTAGCTAAACGATTATATTTTTACTTTACCCCGGTATAAACCCACCCAACCGAAGAGTATAAGCCATTAAAATAATAAAAAAATAATGCCAATAAATTTATCTTTACACTGATACCATATTCATAAAAATCGGATTACAAAATAAAAAGTTATGAAACATCAAACTTTGTCAAATTTTTAGGGAGGTAGAATTCTGTGCCGGGGAGTATATATTCCCGTTATAACTGTTCTAAAGAAACAACCTAGACACACAAAATAGAAAGAACAAACAACATTGTAGCCCACAGCATGGTAAATCGTCCAGTAGTAAATCTATTGGCGCGAGTGCCTCGGTACGTACGTTTTACTTTGCAAGACATTTTAATAAATCTATTTTATACATTTATATATTGAACGGTTTCTACGAAATGCGACTAGTGCAAAATGCCTATTATTCAACCGTAAAATGTGAACTTATTGTGAAAAACCGTACGTGAACATGAATAATGCCCATCCGTACCATGTAATTAAAAACGAAATGCACGCATGGTGCTATTAACCACGTTCGGTACCATTCGGCTCAGTGTCGTACGTTGCCTTACTGATTTTATGCAATAATCTCGATATATTGGTAATTTTTTTAAATATAATCAAAAAAATTTTATAATATACTAATATACAGGGTGACAATTTGATAACGAACAGTATTTAATATTGCCTCTACCGACGATAGTATGAAAATTTGGCGAAACACGTCAATTTACATATCAAGGGGGACAATTTTTAAGGCATTTGTTGTCGTGTTACTTTCAACCCCTTGACCCCAGGGCACCTACCCCTAAAATTTTAAATAGCAATCCCTATTTTTTTACCATTTTTGTGTTTCTTATAGAATCCTACATAAATTGCATTGTTTTTTTGTTAAAATTGTGATACTTAACCTCACAAATGAATGAAATGTATTTTATGTACAGGGTGGTCGAAATTGGTCTGTTTTAACAGAGAAACCATATTTCCTGACTAGATAGAGCAAAACCGACGTAGATGTCATGGGCTCAATTTCTGAGACACGTTTAATAGCATAAACCGCCTGTTGATATTTCTACTGCCAACTGAGATACGGGGTCTTTTTGATTTTTTTACCATTTGGAAAATTGCCCATAACTTTTGTATTTCGTGGAATAATAAAATTCTGTAATAATGTTCTTACCTACTTTTTTGGTTTGGCACAATCCAGTGGCGTAGTCAATTTTTTTCTCTGCGTACTCTTTTTGTCAGAAATAATAAAAAATACCTATAATTTTTTAAATGGAATCATAGTTGGCTATGAACATAAAAAAATGCTGGCGTTTAACCCTTTCCAACGATATATAGTTATGGGTATTTATTTCTAACAATGAGCGGGCCTTGATTTTATGTTGACCTAGTTGCTTAATTAATTTTTATCGCAATTTAATATTTTATATTATTATTCATGTGCAAAATTAAAGACTTTTGAAAAGATAAATCAACATTCTATATTAGTTTTACCAATTCCAATTAAAACGCCATTAAATGGAGAATTTAGAGAGACTCGGATTGGAACAAGGAACCCCATATCTTGGCCTGCCAGGTCCTGTGATTTAACTTCTTTCGACTTTTTTATGGGGAAAATTGAAAGACCTTATATATAAGGGAAGAACCATTGGGACGAGAGAAGAATTGCAGAAGACTACTAGGCTACTAGGCAAGCTTTTGGACTTATTACACCAATTCGCCTAATAAATCGCTGTAACTCGGTGCGCAAAATATGTTTATTATGTATTCAACAAGGAGGTGCTCAGTTTGAACATCTTGGATAATTTTTTTTAGAAAACTATATTCGTCACTCAAAAAAATACGGTTTTAGCTTTGTTCTTTGTTTATTGCATCGATTTCAATTGTAATTACTAAAACTAATATAGAATGTTAATTTACCTTTTCAAAAGTCTCTATAATTATGCAGATAAATAATAATATAGAATATTAAATTGCGATAAAAAATAATTAGACAACTATGTAGGTCAACACAAAATCAAGGCACATTTCGATACAAAGATGAAAAACCTAATATTTCTCTCATTCTTAGAAACAGGTACCCATAACTTTATATTTTTCGAAATGGTTAAACGTCACCATTTTTTTAAGTTCATAGCCAACTATGATTTCCATTTAAAAAATTATATTTTTTATTATTTCTGACAAAAAGAGCAAGCATAGAAAAAAACTCACTACGCCACTGGATTGTATTTAAAAAAGTGCCTTAAGAACGTCTTTACAGAATTCTATTATTTCGCAAATTAAAAAAGTTATGGGCAATTTTCAAAATGGTAAAAAAATCAAAAAGACTCCGTATCTCAGTTGGCAATGAAAATATTAACAAGCGGTTTATGCCATTAAACGTGTCTCAGAAATCGAGCCCATGACATCTATGTCGGTTTTGCTCTATCTAGTCTGGAAATAGATTTTCTCTGTTAAAACAGACCAATTCCGACCACCCTGTACATTAAAATTAATGCATCTCTTTGAAAAATTATGATAATGAAATACTGAAAGGCTTACCTTTACTACTTTATGAATTTTTCAAAATGGGTTCCATTCTTCTCCAAGCACAAGTACAACCGGTATTCAAACTGTTCTCGGACGTTTTGAAAAGTTTCAGGTGAAATAGCTCTACACTCCTGTACAATTCTTTGTTGTAATTGTTCAAGGGAGTCTGGTTGAGTTTTAAATACAACGAATTTCAAGTGGACCCATAAGAAAAAATCCAGCGGTGTCAGATCTGGTGACCTAGGTGGCCATTCTATGGGTCCCTTCCTACCAATCCACTGCTCTGGGATGATTATCCAACCACTCTCTTACTGGGCGTACATAGTGCGGAGGCGCTCCGTCCAGTTGGAAGTGCAGCAAATGCTCATCTAGAAAAAGATTTCCATTGGTGTCCCTTTGATTTTCCACCTCAAGAATTATAAGAGGTTCTATAGCTGTATCTAACATTTCTGCATAAATTTCACCATTTAGATTTTCATTAACGAAGAGAGGACCGATGATACTATTGCCTAATATACCCGCCCAGACAATTATTTTTTGAGGGTATTGCGTATGCCCCTCTCTAATAATGTGAGGATTGATGTCGCTCCAATAACGACAGTTTTGTTTGTTGACCTTGCCATTTAAGTAAAAAGTGCATTCGTCACTGGGCTGAGTAATAATCTTGTCTGTCATAATTTCGCAAAACTCAATACGTCTGTCCGGGTCATCGTCCCCTAATTCTTGAGTAATTAGGAGTTTGTATAGATGAAATTTATGAAGCTTTAATACTTTCCTGACTGACTCACGCGACAGTCCAGTTTGATCTGCAACTTTAAGAAAGGACATTGTGGGAGCCATAGCAACTTCACCAAGAATCTCAATCTGAGCGGCTTCATTGAGCAGTCTTGGCTCATTCCTTTTCTTATTTCAAACAGATCCTGTTTCTTCAAGTTTAGCTACTAACTCACGAATGTACTTGTGTCCAACATTTCTGTCACGATGTCTTTCGTTGAATGCGGCCGCCGTTCTTGTAAAGCACCGATTTTCAGTTCCGTAAATAAAAACCATTTCTACGCGTTCAGCAATAGTGTAAACCATTTTAAGAAACAACACTAATAATTGAAAACTATTGAAATTGTTTATGAAATTAACTTTCACAGCTTCTGGTGACGTTCACTGATTCTGGAGAACATGAAATAAATAATGAACACCAGGAGTCGGAAAATAAAGAACAAGCACCTACTTATCAGTTGTTCGAAATATCAGGAATAAGCAAAACGAGAATCTTGTTTTGTCGAAAACGACAAAAAAATTAAATTACTTTATGTTTTGTAGTGGCGATATCGAAGACGAAATGTTAAGTGTATTTTTCGAAGAGTATACAAGCTTTTAGTTCAATTGATGATGTGTTTGGATATAATTTTAGAAATAGAAATAAGGCTCCTTTTTAATTTTGTTTTTTTACACTAATTCCATGTTCTTTATTCCGGTTCCGTATAATATAAACACGTTCTTTTTTTGTTGCACACGTATTTCTCAAGCCCTGGTGAATTTTATAGTGATAAAACAAAACTTACATATGTGGCCCCTTCCAGATTATTTCATATTGCAGGGATGGCATATTATCCTATAAAACTTTAAGAGTTATTGGGATGAAACAAGCAATAAAAATATTAAAAATAAGTTAGAGGCTTTGCAGGAACTTACTCCACAGTGAAGTAACTTTGGCGATAAAGGTGTTTTGGCGATATCCAAACAGAAAAAAAGCAATAATGTATAACAATAGTCTTATTATGGAGGGCAAACCCATTCATATAAACATAGTGAAGCTAGCTGAACTATTATAATCATTTTAGTTTAAATATAGACATTTTGTTAAAACTGACATTTTATTATTCGATTTAGAACAAAACATACTCATCGAATAAAAATTTTATTTGTGGTAAACTGAACGCTAATATTTCATATTTTGCAGGGATATTTTCATATCATTGTTGCAAATAGAGATGCTCTTTTTCCATCAAAGCGTTGCTTACATTACAACGATTAGTTACAACATATGGTTCAGCACATTTTACCTTGCCATGAATCAATTATTTAACTGTCATCTAAAATACAACGCAGGTTTACACCGAACCAAGCAAATTTTGTTCAATGATACGCTACCGTTCGCCCAAATGTTGTATAGTTAAAGAGAAAGGTTAGTTTGAATTAAAATAATATAAAATATAAAAAAGAATACAGGTGAAGAATCTGCTGCATACGCCACTGACAACAAGAAGTCAGTGCGATCTTTATGAAACACAGAAAGAATTCTCATGGACATTATATAGAAATTAAAACTTTTTGCCTCAGTTTCTTTATTTCTTTTTCGTTTTCTTCTTCGAAATTCTCGTAAAAGCGACCGTGAAAAACGTCATATGAGATTCTCGATCATGTAGATCTAATAAGTGTCTTGTCGCACACAGACATAAGGTAAAACACAATTTAAAAAGTTATTAGTGGTATTAAAATCTTTATAATAGCTTTTGTGTCGTCTACAGTTCTTCCTGATTCGTTTGAAGTATATCCTTTGTTGTCATGTTATTCCATTTTATTTCTGTAATGATTGTTCCTGTAGGGCAATAAATAACGACTTCGGCTTAAGTCAAATTGCAGTGAAAATATTAAAATGCATAAAGTGTACATTAGTGTAGATGACTTTAATCCAGAATTGGCCGATATTAACCAAATGTAGATAAACGAAATGCAATAAAAAAAAATAAAAAGTTCTTCATCAAAGCCAATTAAATGAAAATATATAGAGTCATAACTCCCTTGGGATATAACTGAAATGCTTTTTCTGTGTCTTGTCAGGTTCCCGTGATGATCCTTTTTTCCAGCCACTCTAAACGATTGTTCGGCGCTGTGTATGGCTATCCATTCCCGGATGGTTGTTCAACCAGGAGATTTGTTTTCTTCCTACGCCCCTGCGGCCCTCTATTTTGCCCTTCATTAAGTTGTAGGATCCGGTAACGATTTCCTCTAGAAACATAGCCGAGGTATTCGTTCCATAGGCCCTTCTCCTATGGCCATTCACTATATGGCCATAGGCCCTCGGAACAGACACTTTCTTCTCGGTAGTTAACACCCTTATAATTCCCTTGATATACAGGGTGGCGCACCTCATTCGCCTCGGTTGATTATACGAAAACGGAAAGATGTAGAAACAAAATATTTTATTGGTGGAAGGCAATGTGCATAATTTAAAATTATTTTGAAATGTACAGGGTGTCTCAGAACTAAGATCTATACCAGTCATATTTTTTCTTATGGAAAACCCGGTATTTTATTTAATTTTTGGATTCTTGGATATAAAATAAGGCATTTGTTATTATGGGTTAATATGTTTAAAAGCTTTGGTTATTGAGATATTTAAAGATATTTAAAGATATTTAAAGATATTAGTTAACACCCTTATAATTCCCTTGATATACAGGGTGGCGCACCTCATTCGCCTCGGTTGATTATACGAAAACGGAAAGATGTAGAAACAAAATATTTTATTGGTGGAAGGCAATGTGCATAATTTAAAATTATTTTGAAATGTACAGGGTGTCTCAGAACTAAGATCTATACCAGTCATATTTTTTCTTATGGAAAACCCGGTATTTTATTTAATTTTTGGATTCTTGGATATAAAATAAGGCATTTGTTATTATGGGTTAATATGTTTAAAAGCTTTGGTTATTGAGATATTTAAAGATATTTAAAGATATTTAAAGATATTTAAAGATATTTAAAGATATTTAAAGATATTTAAAGATATTTAAAGATATTTAAAGATATTTAAAGATATTTAAAGATATTTAAAGATATTTAAAGATATTTAAAGATATTTAAAGATATTTAAAGATATTTAAAGATATTTAAAGATATTTAAAGATATTTAAAGATATTTAAAGATATTTAAAGATATTTAAAGATATTTAAAGATATTTAAAGATATTTAAAGATATTTAAAGATAAATTGTACTAAAGCTGTGGTTGGTTCCTTGTGAAACATCGTTGAAATATTAGTATTTTAATAAAACACGCTTTTAGATGTATCAAAAAACTTTTAATAAGAGTAACTTTAACTCTACATATATGTTTCGGCTTGTTAGGCCTTTTTCAAGAGTTTTTAAGAACCATCGTCTAACTACATTGTAACTATATATATATATATATATATATATATATATATATATATATATATATATATATATATATATATATATATATATATATATATATATATAGCAGTATATATATATATATATATATATATATATATATATATATATATATATATATATATATATATATATATATATATATATATATATATATATATATATATATATATATATATATATATATATATATATAAGCAGAAAGTAGTCTCTCGACTGACTAGTGAGAAAGAAAATCTGGGATTTAGTCGGACTTTGGGGTTGCTCGTCGGAACAGTTTGACAAAAGAATTAATACACTTTGTTAATTGTCAAGCTTTTCGAATTTATTTTTTCCTTCACTCAGGACATTAACGTGGTACAAGTGAAAATACCCAATGTTAAAATTCTACATTAGAACAAAATTTTAAATTTGATTGAATTGAACTCCAAAATTTCTAACATCTCCTAACCATTCTAATGTTCTAGGACTCTTATATTTGGCGGCTAAACCGCCTTATAAGAGTCCTTGGTTGACTGGTCAGCGATGCTTTCAGGTGGATGTTATCAACACAAACCATGATTTAATGTAGTTTTTATGAAGGTATTTTCTTGTACCACGTTAATGTCCTGAGGAAGGAAAAATAAATTCCAGAAAGCTTGACACTAACAAAGTGTATTAATTCTTTTTGTCAAAACCCTCCGACTGCAAACCCCATATATATATATATATATATATATATATATATATATATATATATATATATATATATATATATATATATATATATATATATATATATATATATATATATATATATATATATATATATATATATATATATATATATATATATATATACCGTCCTGGTCATCCAATTACTGTGTATAGGATTTTAATGGATACGACAGAGAATAATACAATTGACCGGTTGACAGAGAGAGACGCAAAATAAAAGGGGGGATACAGTGTTGCCGGTTCGTAAACGTGTAGGCAGGATCAAGAATGAGCATGGTGGGAGCACAAATCGACTCCGATGCCGATGACAATTCGAGACTGCTCTCAGTATTGCCAGATAAACTTCCTCTAACAACCTCTGCATAACTAATAGCATATTCTCAAATAATATCATTAGTTAGAATAGTTTTCGTTTTCTGGTTAGAATTTTTGTTTTACATCTCAATAAAGAAAAATTACATATTTAAAAAAATAAACTACTCAAAACAATTATCACATATTTTCTAAAAAATATTAATTTGAAAAACAGACATTTTGAACTCCCTGACTTGGACTGTGGAGGGAAATTCGATAAAATAAGCCTACGCGCAGACCTGTAATTTTTAGTCGGCCGACCATTTAGTTGCAAAAGTAAACAATACATACTTATGAAGTCGATCGGCCGACTATTTGATTGCATGTGAGCTCGGCTCCATAAGAATATATTGGTTACAAATATGCAACTAAATAGTCGGCCGATTAAAATTGCCTGTCAGCGCATAGCCTAAGGCTACGCAATGTAATCAAATATAGGGCCGATCGGCTCCATAAGAATGTATTGTTTTTACTTTTGCAACCAAGTCCAAAGTCGGCCGACTAAAAATTACATGTCAGTGCATACCCTAAAAATTATCCTAAAAAAACTCACAAGAGAAAGGCAGAAAAATGCATGCTTCAGTTAAAAATATGTAATAATTACAAATATGCGATAATTGTTTTGAGTAGTGTATAATTATTAAAAGATATTTTCTGATGATACTATTAAAAATGCCAAGTTTGGGAACAAAATTAAATTCACACACTAAATTTTGTCTAAAAAATATGTTTTCCCAAAATTTACTTCTATGATTTAAATTTTAATTCTTACTAGATTTAGGAGAATTTTCTAGACCTGGCAACTATGACTAATACTTTGACCGTCTCCATGTTAAGAGATTCCTTACTTCTTTCCCACCACTTAATTTGTCATAGCTGATTGGTCTCATCTCCCCACTCGAAGATTTGGAAGCCATTTGGAATTTTTGTAGCCACGTGTCACCCATGAAACTCTTGAGTCATAGGCGTACTAATATTTTATTTCCATTTAGATTTAGTATTACAGCCAGTTATAGTTTAAAAGTTTACTTATGAATTCTGTAAAATTTAATTTACTAGAATTGTTATAAGAATCGTTTTATGATAGCTGACAAAGTTTATGACGGAAGATGATCGATGCGGGGCGTCGTCGATGCGGTTCGTGGATACGATCCGTTAGTTCATCTGGAAATTTGTCCATTTTGTTGGATATTCTGTCAAATCGCCGCGCAACCCATCGCACGGACCCGTTCGCACTAGAGGTGTGTAGTTCGTGAACGAACTAGTTCCAATGAACTATTCCAACCCCGGAATGAAAGGAACTAGTTCCTGGTTTCTCAAAGAACTAGTTCCTCAGGACCTGTTCCGGGATCGAGACTGTGACCGATATACATGTATAATAATATGCGACGGCGAGGGATCGGCCAGCGCGCGTAGCCCGATGCTAGGCAGGAGTGGGGAGTGCCAGCCGTACGTTATCGGATCCGGACCTAGAGGAACTAAAACTAAATAAAAGACTAGTTTACGTACGTACGGATCGGGCCAGCGCGATCGATGCTAGGCAGGAGTGGGGAGTGCCAGCATAATGTTGTCGGATCCGGACCTAAAGGAACTAGAGGAACTAAATAAAAGACTAGTTTACGTATGGATCAGCCAGCGCGATTAATGCTAGGTAGGCGTGGGGAGTGCCAGCCGTATGTTATCGGATCCGGACATAGAGGAACTAATTAAAAGACTAGTTCACGGGAATCTATTCAGTCTGCAGATCCGAGATATAATACAAGGCGGCGACGATGGATTCGGCATTGTCTATTGCCACAGCCGGCGTAATTACCACAGAAAATTGTCGTAAATACTGTTTTTGATTTTTAGCTTGTCTTTTAAATATTTTATGGAAATTTTTCACTTCAGGTCCCTAAAATTCAGAAATATCTTATAAAACGAAGTAAATATTCTGAATTTTTAGACAATTTTTTTTTCGTAAAATTTTTGTAATATTTGCTCCAATTGATTTGTGACATAGTTTTTTAAACTCTAATTTGAGTTTTCTTTTTTATTTTTTTATCTGCAATAAAACTTACCTATATGTTTTTAACATACACAATTACACGTCTCGTTATATCTCCGTACATTATAAAAATTATACAGATCATACTGTGAATAGTTTTGACTGACAACTAAACGCATTAGCAAGCAAGGGGGATGTCAATGTTAGTCGGGAACTATTGTGAACTAAAGACCTAGTTCAAGGAACTATTCCTCTGGAGGAACTAGAACTAAGGAACTAGTTCCTCCCAGGGAACTAGAATTCCCACCTCTAGTTCGCGCAACAAATCGACCTATCTACGAACTGTGTCAGTGCATGGTAAGTATTGGTCTTTATTATAATGCTGTATAGCTTACTGTAACACTTAAATAAAAACTATACATTTATATATTGATGGTTCTAGTTGTGCTACCTTTTGAGGGGTGTGAAATAAATGATTTATTTATAATAATATTGAATTTCTGCGGGGTGGTGTAACTAGTGTTACAACGGTTGTGAGTATGGTATTACATTATCATAATGTTATAATATGAAATATACCTACTACCTATTTTGTCTAATATTGGTACAGAAAACTTATCAGTATAAAGTTTTACTTATCTTTAGCCTTTTTAATGCTGTTTGTAACCCTCTATGTCTATATAATGGACAACGAGTAATTAGTAATTCTGAATATATCTATAAGAACTTTTAGTTTTAAGTACGCCTATGACTGAAATGCAGCGCCCACCTTCTCCTTCTAGTCAGCGGCCATAATGTCAGGGTCCATCAGAGTCAAGGATGAGTAGAGATAAATAAATTTAAATTTATTAATTTTAGGGCCTGCTCTATTCTAACATGTAAGAAATATTTATTGATGGATAAGTACGGCAGAGATGTAATAAAAAGCCGTTTTGTATGAATACCGAAATGGTATTTGAAGAACATATTATAATCAAATTATCAAATTGAATTGATAATGAATTTATGTGCCCGTGTTTTATAAGCCGCTTGCAGAAAATTGACAATAGTAATAAAAAGATGACTCATGTCAATGTTTATCCCAAATTATAAATCGATAAGAGTTCTCATTAATAATAGTAATGTGGATATATTTTCCAGAACTTACTTTAACTTTATTTAAAAATTACTTTTTTAATTTTGTACTAGTTTATAGCACTTAACAATATAATCAATCATTTTATATACCTCTATAATTATTTAATACATAATCTTATACTGATTACAATGGTCGACATGCCAACAATAGAATTTGTGTTATTGACTACGTTATGTAATTAACTGATTATCTGCCATATTAGGTAACTGCGGATGTACGTCACTAACGTAATAAAGAAGCAAAAAATAACCAATAAATAAACTAACCAAAAGGTCATAATACGTGGCTTTGGGTGCCAGTTGTCGTGTATATGAAGAGTACAGTCAACATGTTCAGTACAATACGATATACTGAGAAAGAAAAGACTATATAATACGAGAGAAGAATGCGAAGTTTATTACCTATTAAGTCGGATCGGTCGACAATAGAATTTGCGCTATTTAATACATTATGTAATTAATTGATTACCTATTTTATTAAGTAACTACGGATGTACGTGATTAAGTAATAGCATGTTTTACGGTTAGTTTATTTAATTATACGTACACACGGCTTTGGGTGCCGATTTGCACACAGTCCTCCATTCGCGAATTTCAAGTTCCAGAGCTTTACACTCTGGGCTACTCGAGAATGGTTCTGAAAGGAGCTGTGCGCGATAGCCTCGTGCCTCCATATAGCGCGGAACAGTTCTGAACTTTATGTCTCAATTGGATGGAGTGAGATTATCGCGTTCTTGAACAGTTCAGAACTGCACAACATCGTGAATGGAGGACAGTAATTGTCGTGTGTACGAAGAGTACAGTCAATGTGTTCAGTGCAATACGATATAAGAGAGAAGAGTAAGAATTTTCCCAAGCGTATGAAGTAAAACGTCGGATTAAGAGGATATAATAAACTTTGGATTTTTTTCTCTCCGATTTACAATATCGCCATAGCGATTCACTTCTACACATGTAGGTAAATGCCGAGGGGTAAGTCGCTGACAAATTTCTGTACACTAATACCACGTATAATGGAAAAAATGCCAACTAATACCACGATTAATACCACTAATACAAAGTAATGTCAACATCTTGTACACCAAAATACACCAGCGGTTTACCCCTCCCTCAGTAAATGCTGACCCAAGACCAGTGCCGCTTTATCCATTAGGCAAGATAGGCAGCTGCCTAGGGCGGCAGGCCGAATAACAAAATTTACTTGAATTTTATTAGTTGAAGGGGGCAGCAAAATAAACGGTTCCTAGGGTACCAAATCACCTTAAGGCGGCCCTGCCCAAGACTTTCTCTTGTTGATCCGGTATAAATCTATTATCTTAGCCTTAAATAAATTAGAATAAAATAAACTATGTTAAAAACTTTCATGTATATTACTGAAATGAAGATAATATATCTAAGCTAAATGTAATATATTACAGTTGTAGTAAAATGAGTAACTAATTGTTGAAAATCCAGATCCAACCCTGATGCAACATTTTTTTGAAACGTCTACATATGCGGTTTGAAATTTTGATGCAAAATCCGGCAATACCGCTCAGAAGAAATGTACCCACCCATACCCACCCAACTTTTTTCTCTTTTTAATACATTTGATTTGCCATTAAGCTGCCTACATCACTGTCTTACACGTTAAAATCCTATACACAGAGTTGACCTGTCCTGATCGGTATATATATATATATATATATATATATATATATATATATATATATATATATATATATATATATATATATATATATATATATATATATATATATATATATATATATATATATATATATATATATATATATATATATATACTATATATATATATATATATATATATATATATATATATATATATATTTGCTATGGGGGTGGGGGTTCAGAGAGTTTACAATAGGGGGTAATAAAAAATGTGTTTAGAAGTCCTTGTTGGTCGTTACATTATTTTCGTTTTTAACAGATTTTAGTATTTCTAACTGTTCAATGTAATTTAAACGTCTACCTTTTGTTTCTCTGTGTAGTAACTTAATTGAGTTTTCATTAATTTTGTGATTATTTACTATACAATGAGTTGCAAGACCAGAACTATGCTGGAGATTATTAATATACTTTACATGTTCTTTAATCCTTATATCTAAATTTCTACCTGTTTGGCCTATGTACACGGCATCACAGTATTGCAATCCACCCTATATACACCCGACTTATTTTTGACATTAGTTTTGTCTTTATTATTTAATAAAATTTGACCTAAATTTCTTTTATTTACGTTAATAGTTTTACATCCTATTTTATTGAGATTATTTGATATTTTGTTAGTTAAATTAGGAATGTAGTTTAAAGGTTGATAATTGTTATTGTCTTTAGAATTAGCGGATTAAAAATTTTTCATTAATATTTTGTTTTGTTTTTTCTTTAGCATATTATCAATAAGGGAACACTTATATCCATTGTTGATGGCGATCTGTTTAATAATATTTAACTCTTTTTTAAAATTCTCTGGGCTCAGTGGAAACATTACTAATCTATGAATTAAACTATGAAAGGGTGACATTTTGATTTGCCAGGATTGGTGTGATTGACTATGTATTACAGTGTCTGTGGTAGTGGGTTTCCTGTAAATATCAAATTGTAATCTATTAGACTGTTTTATAATTGTAACATCAAGAAAATTGATGGTATTAATACCTTTTTCAATAGTAAATTGTATTCTCGGTTAATTGAATTTAATAATGTTAAAAAACTGTTTAAATTTCTCTCGGTGCCTCACCAAATACAAAAAATGTCATCTACATATCTTGCCCAATAATTTATTTTTGATATTAAACTACTCTTGTTTTTAAATAGCTTCTTTTCAAAATCTGCCATAAATATTTCTGCGAATAACGGTGAAATTGGGGAACCCATCGGTAACCCATCTTTCTGTTGAAATATTTCATTGTTATACTGGAAATAGTTTTGTTCTAAACAAGTTTCAATTATTGTTATTAAATCTGATTTTACTATTATATTAAGATTAGATTTATCAATTAGTTCATAAATAATAGAGGACAATTCATTTGTTGGGATAGAAGTGAACAGGCTTTTGACATCGAAAGAAACGAGTGTTGCATTATGTGGAACTTCAATATTTTTCAAATTATCTAGCAACTCAAAAGAATTCTTTATGGCAAATTTTGATTGAAAATTGATCATGGAAGGAAGTGTTTTAGCTAGTATTTGATATAATTTATAAGAAATTTAAATTCAATATTTCTACGTACAAGTCATCGTAATATGAACCAAAGAACTACTTTATTTTTTTTTTTGATAAAATAATAAATACTTACTTATTAAACTATTGCAGGTAAATTAAATAAAATTAAACTGATATAAATTTAAATAAAGTGCATAAACTAATGTCGATTTTGAAAATAGCTACTAACTGTCACTAGCAAATTGCCATGGTGACCCCAGCCATCTTGATTGCCGTTTTATTGAAAAATCGCTTTTTATTCAAAACCTGAGCCAGATAGGTATAGGAAACCCTAATATAGTTTGAAAGAGCATTTAAATCTGGTGCGACTTATTTAAAAAAATACATAGTGTTGTATTTGAAATAACGAAGTTTTTATGTAAAATAGATATTTAAAATAGACCAGCAATTTTTGATACCCCCGTATACATTTAAGGAAGCAATACATTTTTTTAGTTAAGTTTATTTCTCTGGCTTGAAAGTAAGTACAATAATTAACTCTGAAATGTAATAAGTAATTGTAAGTTGACAAACTTTTTTATTATAGCATGCGTATTTATATATCTTTAAATATCTCAAAAACCAATACTAAATCCTTATAATAAATGCCTTATTTTATGCCCAAGAATCCAAAAATGAAATAAAATACCGGGTGTTCCATAAGAAAAAATAAAACTTTGGTGTGAATCTGTTCTCATACACCCTGTACATTCGAAAATAAGTTTAAATTATGCACTTTGCCTCTCTACATATACCCATAAAAAAGTTTGTTTCTACATCTTTCCGTTTTCGTATAATCAACCAAGGCGATTGAGGTGCGCCACCCTGTATAAATAACTATTAAACCATAACTCTCTTATCAACTAAACCGCTATTTTTTCTTTAAAAAGTAATATAATTAAATATAAACATAGTTTTTAGAATTACAAAGTTGTAGAAATACTTAAAAATAACACCGAATTAAAAAGTACAATGTTCCGATTAAAAGTTAAAAATTTGAAAAAACTTTATCAAACTAGTAAAAATTAATGCAAAAATATAAAAAAAATAATAATAATGCTAATAATAAAAAATAATATAATGCCTTTACTGTCAAAAATTTTTTCAATTTGTAGACAAAGGTAAACTAACAAACAAAGTAAAAAAACAAGGTACACAAACAAACAAACAAAAGATAATACAAAAAATTATACAAATAATATTGTCAGTCTTATTGTTAAAATAAACATTTATAAATGTTTATAATGTCAAAGAACAAAAAAAAATAAAAATAATATTCAAAAATATTTAGCTAGTTTATAGTAAAATATCAATGACCTCTAAATAAATTCATTTCGATGTCATTAGTAAATATAGCAATAGCAAACATTAGACAAGAGTTTACAAGATCAAATTTGACTTTCAAAATATAATTCATTTACGGCGTAGAAAGCCTTGTCTAGTAAATAAGAGTTCAATGCTTTGCGAAATGAAAAAAATGATGTTATGGATTTGATTTCAAATGGCAGGTGATTGTGCATTTTTTTCGAGTTGTATAATATTGAACTTTTAACTAACTCTGAGCGTGGGGTAGGTAGATAAAGATCTTGCTCCGCGTTCCTGAGTGGATAAGTGTGAGATGACCTTCCTTGAGAAGCTGATACATGTTTACCTATTAGGAAAATGGATTCAAATATAAATAAGGAAGGAAGAGTCAATATTTTTAATTTTTTAAAAAAGTTCTGCTGTTTAGTCCCAGTGAATATAGAACAGCTCTCTTCTGGAGCCTGAAAATGCGGTCAAATTGAGTCGCACAACACGTACCCCAGAATGGAAGGGCATACCTGAGGTGCGACTCAAAAAGTGCATAATAAACAGTTCTAGCCACTGACAAGTTAAGCTCCTTAGAAACAGTACCTTAATGCAAAACAGGCAGAGCTCAATTTTTTGACAAAGCTTCGATATGTATGTCCCATTTCAGAGAATTGTCCACAACAAGCCCCAAGAACTTTACAGATTTGACGACGTCAATGGTGGTGTTGTTAAGTACAAAAGGCTGCAACGAGTTTTTATACGACAAAGCTTTAGTTTTAGAAATGTTGAGAGTCAGGAGGTTCGAATCGCACCAAGATTTAATGGTGATTAAGTCATTTGATATAATCCTATGAAGTGCCGTGATGTCCTTGTTGTTCCAAGTGAAGCTAGTGTCATCCGCAAAAAGACATATTTTGCCACTGATGTTTATGTTAGCAATGTCGTTAATAAAAAGAAGAAACAAAATAGGGCCTAGTACTGGGCCTTGTGGTACTCCACATTCTATTGGCTTGCTAGAAGACAACGTGGTATCCACCCTCACAAGTTGACTTCTGTCGCTCAGATACGACTTAAACGATTCGAGAGATGATCCCCTGAACCCACAGTGCTGCAGTTTATTAATTAAGATCTTATGATTTACACAATCGAACGCCTTAGAAAAATCACAGAAAATTGTTGCTGTAGAATGATGGTTGTTTAGGCTGGAGTAAACATTATTAAGCAGGGAAAACATAGCGTCATTTGTGGACTTGTTGCTTAGAAATCCAAATTGATATTCAGTAAGTATTTTGTACTTAAACAGAAAAGATACCAGCCTTTTTTTAACCAACCTTTCTATGATCTTAGATAGCGTTGGAAGGAGTGCAATTGGGCGATAGTTAGAAGCTTCATCTTTGTCTCGTCCTTTATGCAGAGGAATGATTATTGCCGTCTTAAGACATTTTGGAAAAATACCATTTTGGAACAACATGTTTATTAAAGTTTTTAGAGTGCTTTCTGGCAGATTCAGAGTGCTTTCTGGCAGATTCGAAAATATTTTTAAAGTAGACCCGTCGGTCCTCGAAGAGGATTTATTTTTGATGGTATTAATTGTACTGCGAAGCTCTTCTAAAACTACGGGCGAAAAAAAGAAACTGTGTAAGTTTACAATATCATTAGAGAGATAAGAAAGTGGATCATGAGGAGGACATATGGTATTAGTTAAGTTTTTCGCTACATTTACAAAGTAATCGTTAAGGTTCTCAGGTGAGGTAGAGATATTGCTAGACGAAGAAGCTTTGTTTCTCAACTCATTGACAATAGACCATGTTTCTTTAGCAACATTACCAGAATTGACTATTCTCCTATTATAATAAAGGTCCTTAGCGGCTCTTATAGTCTTATGATAAATTTTTCTGTATAGTTTTACGTAATTGTGGAAGAAGAGACTGTCTGAGAATTTTTTTAAGTGAGGTAATGAACGCATGTTTTTAGAAGATATGCGTAGACCTTTAGTGGTCCAAGGTTTATTATGCTTATTTTTTATAGGCTTAAGAGGAAAGGATTTGAACGCTAGACTGGTTAATGTTTTTACGAAAATAGAAAATTCGGTGTCGACATCATAAGAGCTAGTATCCCAGTTGGTTGTTTTACATAAGTAAAAAAATATAAATATCGCTTAACCTAATCTAGATACGAAGAATTTTAATGACTCAAAGAAAACAGAACTATTTAAAATCAAATCATCCTCACTTCAATACAACAATGGACCACAACTGGACTATATTATAACAATGCATTATTCATATCATTGCTTCTATTAAATCCTCTTGTCTCCTTTATGTTGTGCATTTCTTGAATTGTGCTGCAGGTTGTTTTATACTTTTTCTATCTTTTTATTTTCTGGTAATAATCGAAGACAAACTGAGCCGTGCCATTTGTGTTGTAATAACATCACAGTGGTTAGTCCGCTTTAGATAAAATTATGATATCACAACAAGGTACTTGGAGGAATAGGCGATTTAAAGGTAATAGTGGACATATTGTATTGTAAATATAATGAGTGTTGAAGAAATAAATATTGTAATTTAAAAGTAATATTACACACTCAGATGCAAAAAAACGCAAGAGAGAAATTTTTGGTCAAATTTAATGTTATATTTTTGTTATTTTTAGCCTTATTTTCATAATTTTTTTAGCAAACTGTATATAATTATATCAGCTTTAATTCGTAAACTACGTATTTAATAAACTTTAGTATTGGGCATATTATACAGGGTTAATCGAGGGGTTGTTTTTTACCCTAACTTTAAAACACCCTGTGTAATTTTGTACGTAAATTATCCTAAAATATAGTTTTGCGGTCAGAACCGTGACTCTTGAGCATTTTGTTTTTTGAATCATGTCAATGCATGCTTTGGTTAATTTTTAGAGCGAAATGAACTGATCGCGATCAATTTGCAATTTTCTCATTATCATTATTTATTGATGTCATTTTTTAATATGACGAGATGGTTTTCGTGACTATTGTCGTAAGCCATATTAGGCTGCATTGGATACTCTATACTAAATAAAAAAAAATGTTAAAGACTAACGATACAGGTCCGGTTTTAATAAACATTAATAGCTATAACAGAAGTGATGATATATATGAAAATATCTGTAATACTCAAGTATACAAACAGAAAAAAATTGTAAAATATACTCTAATACTTTGTGATGCCTCCCTTGGCTGATATAACTGCCTGTATGCATCCGTTCATACTGTGATTGAGGCTGCATATATCATACTGCGTTATGCTTTCCCATTCTTCTTTAAGAACCAAGCGATGTTCATTTAATGAAGCTGGTACCGCTTCGTGACTTCTAACTCTCCTGCCAAGCATTTCCCAAACGTCGAACATGATGGGCAGTTCATAATAGTATAATATAGTTCACAATAATCACCAAAGTAGGCTTGTCATATTGAAAAATAATTGAAAGAATTGCAAATTGTTGGTGGCAAGTTCATTTCACTCTTAAAAATTTACCAAAGCATGTATTGACATGAATAAAAAAAACAAAATGCTCAGGAGACTCGGTTCTAACCGTAAAATTATATTTTAGGAAAATTTACACACGAAATTATTGCACAGGGTGTTTTAAAGTTAGGGTAAAAATCAACCCCTCGATTAACCCGGTATAATATGCCAAATACTAAAGTTTATAAACAACTGAGTTTACGAATTAAAGTTGATATAATTATATACAGCTTGCTAAAAAATTCATGAAAATAGGGCTAAAAATTACAAAAATATAACACTGTAAATTTTACCACTCCGTTGCGTTTTTTTGCATCTGTATTAATACTTTTATCATTTATTAATTTTGATGTAATAAATGATAATTGATAATAAAAAATACAAAGTAGAATTTCAATATCAACTTTCAATATCATCCCTCGGTATATCGAAGTATACAAGACAGTAAGATACTAAATCAGTTTAATGAGGCAAAAGTTACCTAATTGGATGGTCAAACACCATTTACCAGTCCGAAAAACTTTTATTTAAAAAACGAAAAATAATTTATTTTAAACGAACATATCTTAGAATGTAGAATGTTTAGGAGGGGGGTCACCGCGACCTTACAGCTCTATCGTATGTTCATCTTTCTTGACTTATAAAGAGTTACAACTCATCATACAGTCTCAGGGCTTTTACAAAAGCCAGTAGCTGATACGGATCCACAGAGGCCAGCTCTCCATCTTCGACATCAGCCGTACCAAAGTTTATGGCATGAACGGTTGTCGTCTCGGCGCACTCAGTGATAAGGTGTTCTAGTGTTTCCCCATTTTCCTCACTGAATCTGCATTTGCCATTTTTTCTCAGCTTGAATATACTGAGGTGTTTGTTGAGGAGACAGTGTCCTGTGTCAATCCGAAGATTGTTTTTACTTAAATCCAGAAAAATCTTTCTTGAATCATAATTTTGTTCTTATTGAATCATTTTTCTTGAAATCAAGAAAAATCTGGAAACGAAAATGTAGTTATATGGGGTTACCAGTAGATGATGATTAGTGAATGCAATCCCGCAAATGCTGGATCCGCGGGATCGACATTTGCGGGATCCCTCTGAGATTCCGCGGGATCAAAGTTGCGGGATTTACCGTGCGGGATCTGCGGGATCGACACATTACTATTGGGTAACCGAATCGATCTCAATCAAGATCAAACCGCTTCGTAAAATGATTAAGCCGGGCCGATGCGTCGACGCTCGGTACCCGGGGGATTCCCCTTACGGCATGGCTTGGCTTATTAAAGTGAAACAAACAGGTTAGTTGTTAGATTTCTTTCTGGCGTAAGTGAAGAAAAGCGTTTAACTAGTACTTGTGGACAATTTCGTCAAATAAACTGCCGGACATAATTTTCGGGACAAGCAAAATTTTAGGGTAAATTTAAAGTTGAATATCTCTTGAACTAAAAAAGATTTTGGGATACGGTTTGGACCAGGTTTTAGATGCATCATTTGTGATTAAGATGCTATGTGGTTTTCGAAAATATATTTAGTGAATTCTCGTATACAGGGTGTTTTATAAGAGTGTGAAAATTTGGTCAAGAATCTTTTTTATCGCAAATTTATAATTTTTAAAAAATAGAAATTTTTACCAAGTACGACTAATCTGTATGGAAATTAGAAATAGCGATCGGCTTTTTTATTTTTTAAGGAAAATACGAGTTTTTTTTGGAAAATATGCATTTTTAGTCAAAAAATCTGTCCTAAATGGTACAAAAAGCTTTGTACATTCTGCATATGCCAAAAAATTATTGTAATAGAGTGTATCTAAAAGCAAATAACTAATACAAGTTAAAAAAAAACTTCAACATCAGAATAATATTTTTATTTATAAAATAAGTAGATAAATTTTAATAAAATTTAAGTTTATTTAATATCAAATATATTTTTTGATCACTCTGTATACATCGGTCCAAATTTCTGTACAGCTAGTTTAAGATACACGCTATATCAATACATTGTGGGCCTATGCAAAATGTACAATGCCTTTTGTACCATTTAGGACCAAATGTATGACTATTGTTTACAGTCCCGCAATTTTGCGGATCCGCGGGATTGATTGCTTTAATCCCGCGGGTTTGCGGGATTGAGATTTTGGTACGGGATTGCATTCCCTAATGATGATACTACAGTGTACACCTTGATAGATACCACACAGATATAGACGACTTGGAATACATGACCCGAAAACTTATCGAGGAGTATGAAAAATGGGGACTAGAACTGAATATTAATAAAACGGAATACATGTGCATTGGTGGACAACAACAAGACCTACCACTAGCAACAGGACAAGTCATCAGACATTGCAACAGCTATATACAAATATTCTGGAATAAAAATATCCAAAGAACACTGGATGAAGCAATATTGGAAAGAAATATGCAAGGCAGAAAAGCAGTTTCGATGCTAAATGGAATGCTATGGGATAAGAATATAATGATAGAAAACAAAAAAAGGATTTACAATTCCATCGTAAAAAGCACAATTACCTACAGCTCTGAAGTATGACCCTTAAAAGAGAAAGCTGAAAGAATGCTAAAAGCCACGGAGATGAACTTTTGGAGAAGATCGGCTGGAAAATCCAGAAAAGATAAAATACCAAATGAAACCATAAGACGCCAAATGGAACTAAGACACGACATTGTAGATGACATTAGAACTCAGCAAATATGATATGGACATGTGCAAAGAATGGAAGAACATCGAATCCCAAAGAAAATATTAAATTGGAACCCTCAACGTAGAAGAAAAAGAGGAAGACCACGCAAGAGCTGGAGAGAGGATATTGATAAATAAGTTTTGTACAAAGGTTTGGAAGTAGATGGATGGGGAACTAGAGAGAGGTGGAGATTAGGAATCGGAAGATGGAAAACGTTGTAATTCGATTATATATGTATGAAAAATCTTTGATATTTTCGGTCGTATTGTAACGTTTTTAGTTCGTTACATGTCTTTTTTATATATGATATATGAGGTCTGGCGTATCGTCACCCGATTCCGTATCGTTCAGGCCGGATAATTTACTTGACGTGCTTGGCGTAATTTTTACGTTCTCTCCTTCGCAGCCCTGTTATCGTTTCGCTGCTCTGTGGAGGCGCTGTCAACATCGCTCCAAGGTCTCCGTGCTTAACCTCACTTTGTTTTGCCGATCTGCTGTACCCCAGCTTTTAGAAATGGTAATTTAAATCTTGCTGCAAAATCTGAATCAGCTGCCATTTCGAAGCTACAGGGTAGAGTTTTGGATGTCCCAACTTAACTTGTATTTGTATTTTGCTGGCACGTTGGCGTTCCTTTTCTTTTGTCTTCCAGAATGTTACATGGAAGAAAGGACAGTTTCTTTGTTTATTATTGAGCCCTCGGAAGTAATTCGAGGATCCTATGGTTGGATGCCCTATGTACGGATGTCCTGTGCCCCAGCGTGGATGTAGCTTAAGCCCCATGCTGCTTCTTTCCCATTTCTAAGCCTAGCCAATAGTTACGGCTGTATTGATTCATGGTGTCCTCATTCTGGTCTCTTTTGTTGTATTGGCCAACAGAATAGCAGAGAGACACTACAGAGATGCGAACCCACCTCACGCTGTTACTGGTTGAAGCATGATTGCATAAAGAACAGCTAAGTGTAGATTTAAGTTCTAGTTTTCAGTCGATTTGCAGTCTTAACATAATAACGTACATTTTAAATAATATCGTACAGACTATGTTTAGTGGTTAGATTATTAAGAACATTTAAGTCGATTTAGTAGATACAATATGATTTAGATCTTAGGTTTCATTACATTACGTCTTGTAATAGTATTACTTTCTATAGATATTATTGCGCTGTGTTCACAGATGAATAACCAGACGTAGATTCTAGAATCTACGGGTTGCAACATATCAGATTTAACACCGCATAAAATTGAACAATTTAAATAAAGTAATGCTACCTTTCATATATCTTCTATAACTTTACACGCATTGTATTTTTCTATAGTCTTTTCATAGAACATATTTAATATTATTTACATACATAGCTTTACTCGACATATAACCACTATATATATATAAAATAGCTCTAAAAGCCTAAAAGGCTCATGGCTTAATGAATAACCACTATAATTATCGATTATTCGCTACACCTAATAATTATTAAAATTGTACAATGCTATTTACCATCAGGATACATTAAGAATGAATATAGTCACTAGTTTTAAGTAATAAACAACTGTGTTTTCTTTCTCTGTTCATGCCTGGCGCCCAATATTTGTATTTTCGATTTATTATTGTTAGTTAGTTTCTTTCCAGTGAAATACCTTATCCACGACTGCTCTACCAACGAAAAGCTGCCGTTCGCAGTGTTTGCCGTTCGCAGTGGCAAGTTCTGCTGTTCGCAGTTGTTTCGCTGCTGTTCGCAGTTCACAGTTCTGCTGTTCGCAGTGGCAAGCTGTCGTTCGCATGTTTTGTAAAAAACGCCACACCTAATTCGTAGGAACTTTTTCAAGCGTCTTAGACCGTTGGAGAATTCCCATTCCAGGTTACGGATGGAGTCTTCCAGGTTCTTCAGTTCCGCTTTAAGTTGGTTTCCGCTTGTAAAGCAGAACGGTTCTGGTTCAGTTAGTATTGTTAGTAGAGTGTTCGCTCCTTTTCTAGCTGGATCATTTGCTTTTTCATTGCCTTCTATCCCTTGGTGGGCGGGCACCCAAAGTAGGAGGACTTTATTTTCTTTGCCTAATTTGTTCAGCTTCTTTAGGTATTCTTTGACCAACTTCGAATTGATGGTTACTGAGTTGAACGCTTTTAGTGCTGCTTGACTATCGGATAGAATGGCTATTTCCTGTTTTCGATAGTTCCTGTCTAAGATAAGAAAAAATTAAAACTTACTATCTCATTAATTTTAAAATTTTATAAAAAAGTATGTAGAATAACATAATAAAAGTTACTAAATAATTCGAAAAAGTAATAACAAAATTAACGAAATAAATTAATTTCATTTAATTTATTTCTAAAAAAATACGTATTTTTGTAACAAAATAATGAGAAGAAGGGGGTTGTGTCTGCTCGGAAACAATTTATTTTCGAAAAGGAAAAGAAGAAATCGTTTTGAAATGGATGAGGTTCGCACAATTGAATCTAGATAGACCGAGGCAAATTGAAATATTGTAGTTGGGCGTGAAGGTGTGTATTTAAGCCGCCATATCGGTAAAATATAATCAAGAAAAGTGACTGCGGGGTCCCGCCCCGTCATTGGTCATCGTTCTCGTCCCAACCACGATGTTATATTTGTAATTTGAACAAGTACGGCGTTGTAATATCGTAGTATCTCGTCGAGTTTTTTGTCTTTTTGTCTTGTTTCGCTGTAATAGGAAGATAACTGTGAAATCTGAGATAATGTCGGTTGATAGAAAATGGCATGCGATCAATAAAAAACATATTTCTAGACGTATTTGTTTAAAAAAAACTAAAGTGTTCTCGAATAAATGCATTTTTTTTTCTTTATTCTTTGTATTTTTTTGCTTCCAACGACTGAAAGAGAATAACTTTCCGAAACGTTAAGCATTTTTTTGTGTTCGTTAGGCAAATTTGGTTATCAGTAAACCTAACTGCTGACAAATAGTCTCCGTTGGATTCACGCAGCAGTATTTACTATTTTATTTTGTAGATTTTTTTGCAGTGGCAAAATACCCATATAGGATTTTTTTGGAGAGATGAATCCGCTACATATGTTGTAAACATTTTTTAATAAACATTATATTGTAATAGAGTTTACAGTCCACCCGGTATAATTGGAAAGCCCAGCATCAATTTTGCTTCATCCTGTATCATACCTTATCGACCTTGCACGTTTTCGTAGTTAATCATACACGGGCTAAACAGGCAGTTGTCGGCCAGTCGGCCATTAAACAATATAGACCGAAGGGGCCTAATTGCCTTTGACATTTAATATCGATCCACCGGTCGTGTCGATCTCGTTCCGATTGCATCGATAAAAATCAAGATTTATCGATCCGAATCGAACGATCGATCGCGAATCGTTCGAACTGGTCATGATCATCGGCGAACGCAACTGGACAGGTTATCTGTTTTAACAATTTATTTTGTAATCATGATCTGTTTTTAATTCCGGAAACTATATAGAGCTTTGATATGGAGATATTATTTCGTCTGGATAAACAGTAACTTTTTTAATGTCAATTACTTAATACGTAACTTTTAGTTACGTAATCAAGGGCGCGTTTTTTAAACATATTGTATATAATAAAACATATTCAGCGCCGAGCTGACCAACTGGAATTTAAATTCCCAGCTAGGGATTCAGGTGGTAGTTCTGCTGTGAAAAATGTCAAGTTGCCACATTTATTTATTTATTTCCTGAGACTGTCATTCGTTTTGACACTTTAATTTTGTATTCGAGTTTTTGGTTTAAATAAATAGTATTGTGATACTTTAAGCTTAAAATTGTTTACTAACAGACCTTGCAGTCGAACATTGTTCTTTTTAGAACCTCTTTTCGTGCGAAGCGGTACAAGATAGCGTCATCATCATCATCATCATGTAGCCATAGTTGTCCACTGCTGAACATAGGCCTCCTCCATATTTCTCCATGTATCTCGACTTTGGGCCGTCATCATCCAATTTCCAGCAATCCTCTTTACATCATTGGTCCAGCGTGTCGGTGGTCTGCCTCTGCTGCGTTTATCTGCTCGAGGTCGTCATTCTAACAATCTTCTAGTCCACCTGTCTTTAGATGTTCTCGCCACATGACCTGCCCATCTCCATTTCATGCGAGTTACGTGTTCCACTATGTCTTTAATTTTGTTTTTTTGTCTGATATTGTTATTAGGAATTTTGTCTCTTTTAGTTATTCCAAGCATGGCTCTCTCCATGGCTCTCTGGGCTACTCTTAAATTTTCTGCTGACTTTTTCGTTAATGTTGGAGTTTCCGCTCCATATGTAATTACCGGCAAGACGCATTGTTCATAAACTTTCCTCTTCAAGCATATGGGTATATTACTTTTAAAGGTCTCCCGCAGTTTGCCAAAAGCAGCCCAACCCAAACCTATTCTGCGCTGTATCTCGTGTGTTTGGTTGTTCTTTCCGATTTGTATTTCGTGCCCGAGATATTGTATATATGTGTTTCTTTTATGTCGGCGTCACCTATTCTGATGTTCTGTGTCAGCACTAAGTTTGTCATTATTTGCGTTTTACTCTCGTATTTATCCGGAGACCGACTTTTAATGAGGCCTGCACTAATTCTTCGAGCATCTGCTTTGAATCTCCGATGTTATCTGAGACAAGGACGATGTCATCTGCGAATCTGAGATGTGTCAACCTTTCACCATCGATATTTATGCCCCTATTCTCCCAAGAGAGTGATTTCATTGTGTATTCAAGGACAGCTGTAAAAAGTTTAGGCAAAATAGTATCCCCTTATCGAACTCCTCTGCCTACCTCAATTTTAACTGTTGTTTCGTGAAGTTTTACAGTTGTGGTGGCATTACTATATATGTATTCTATAAGCCTTGTATATCTATAATCTACTCTTCCCTGCTCCAATGCTGCTATTATTGATGTTAATTCTACTGTGTCAAATGCTTTCTGGAAATCAACGAACACCAATGCTAGGGGCCTGTTGTATTCCACAGATTTTTCTATCAGGACTTTAATTACTTGGGGAAATTGCCAAGGCCTTACATCTATGGAAAAGAAAATGTAACGGAATGGGTATAGAACTAAATGACATATGCCTAGACACCTTGCAATTTGCAGACGACCAGGCCATAATTGCAAACGACAAAGATGACATGGAATATATGGTGCGGAAAATAATTGAAGAATATGCTAAATGGGAAAAAACAAAATGCCCTAATTGTTGTTCGAACAAGGCCCTTGTTCCATAACCTTTCCTAAAGCCTGCCTGTTCTCTTGGTTGACAGAAATCTAGTTTACGTTCGAGACGTTTGGCAATGATTTTGGTAAACAGCTTATACAAGTGACAAAGAAGGCTTATCGGTCTATAATTTTGAAGCTCGGTGATATCGCCCTTTTTTATGGAGAACTATCGTTATGGCGTTGTTCCATTGAGACGGGATTATTCCTTTTTCAAGGCATAGATTAAATAAGTCTTTAATCCATTTTAATAGTGTTCCTCCTCCGAGTTTTACAGCCTCAATCACTATGCCGTCCTCGCCCGGGGCTTTGTTATTTTTCATTTCTTTTAAGGAGTTTCTGATTTCTTCTGTAGTTATTTTCGGTATATCCTCTGATTCCTGGTTAACTATCTTTTTGCACAGACGTTGTTGACTGTTGTATGTTTGTTGGTGATTACTTGTGTATAGTTCAGTGTAAAAGTTTTCTGTTATTTTCAACAGCCTTTCTCTATTTGTTGTTAGGACCCCTTGGTTGTCTTTTAGTTTAATTATCTCTTTCTTTCCATTATATATTAATTATTTTATTTTTATAACATTTTATTTTATTTATATTATTATACGTCCAAAATCTCACACTGATAACATATCAGTCTGTCTCATGGATTCTGGGGGAGACAAGCTCGTGACATCCAAAACAACACGGAAGCGAAAATGCTCTCGAGTTTTCAAAATCGCCACATACAACGTTAGAAGCTTATCAACGGAGGAGAAACTATTGGAACTTCAAGAAGTATTAGATAAAGTTAATTGGGACTTTATTGGAATGAGCGAAATTAGAAGACAAGGCGAAGCATGGACTACACTCAAGTCAGGACACATTCTCTACCATATAGACGAAACGGACAACTCAATAGGTGGTGTAGGCTTCTTGATAAATAAAAAGCATGCTTCAGATATTTTAAGCATCGCAAGTGTTTCCAAGCGCGTAGCATACGTAATATTCCGCCTAAACAGTAGACTTAAAATGAAAATTATCCAAGCCTATGCACCAACATGTACAGCCGAAGAAGACGAAATAGACCAATTTTACGAGGACATCGATAGGGCAATTACAGTTCCTGGATGTATTCATCCTTTCTTATAGGAGATTTTAATGCCAAGGTTTCGAAACGAATGGATGAAGCTGAGGAAGTGATGGGTCCATTTGGAATGGGGGTCAGAAACAATAGAGGCAGTACTTTGATCAACTTTCTCTAGCAACATCGACTATACTTAATGAAGATAGCGTAATAGCCGTAAAAAAAAACATCGCAACTTTATTAGAATATTTTGAACGGGAAAGCGGTAGTTATTTATTTAATTTTTTTTTATTTAGCGTATGGCTTACATCACAGTATCTTAAGTTATAGGACACAGAATGTTATAAACAACAAAAAAAATGTATATAAGAAAACTGCATAAACAACAAAAAAAAAATATGTATATAAAAAAACTGCATAAACAAAGAAAAAAAAACATACACAAAAAAAAATAGGCTAATTCGTCTCATAAGCAGATATCCAGTCGTTGTATATAATCAATTGCCTCCTGAGTAGCCATAAGGAAATTCTTTGAGTTGCCCATATATGCTCTTATTGGGCAGTCTTGTACTATATGTTTGACAGTCTGCCTGTCAGCTCCACAGTCTGGTGCGGTTAAGAGTTGTCCATGTTCCACTGGGAAGGTCGAATCCTGCAGGTTCATTAATAACGTACGGTAGACCATGGTACATTGGAGCTGCCTCATTTTCCCATTTCTCTCTCCATCGCTCATTTATATCAAAATCATTTTGGTGCAGCTCATATGCAGTCTTCAATGGGGGGTGTCTTGATCGTAGTCGATTTCCCTGGATGTGTGGAACGTCATCATGGACCTGCAGCTGAGGGTTATTCATTATTTTATTAAACTCTCTGACCAAGGCATGTGCTCGGCGCAAATTGGAAGGAGCTATGTTGCTAAGTGTGGGCAGCCATATTGTAGGTGTTGGTCGAATTGTCCCTGATATAATGCGCATAGTTTGGTTTAATTGAGTATCGACCATACGGGTGTGTTTGCTATTAAGCCACACTGGAGCACAGTATTCTGCTACAGGATACACCAAACCCAGCGCAGAGGATCTCAGGGTGGATGCTGATGAGCCCCAAGTTGTGCCACATAATTTTTGAAGTATGTTGTTACGTGTTCTCAACTTTGCCATCATTCTTGTCAAGTGTTCTTTAAATGTAAGCGTCTTGTCCAGAGTAACTCCGAGATATTTTGGATGCTTATTGTGAGTGAGTAGTTTGTTGTCCATGTACACTCGCAATTCTCTCTTTGCCATCTTATTATTAAGATGAAAGGCAGATACTTTAGTTTTTACGATACTTGGTTGGAGTCTCCATTATTTAAAATACTCGCTAATGGTTGGGTTTGGTTTGGTTTGGTCTTCAGCATTCTCCACCCTCCTGTGCACCGTTGCCAATGTCCAGTCGTCTGTATAATCAAATTTTCGTCATTCAGTTGCAGGCATGTCCGAGATGTATAAACAGAGTATGGGGACAAGAACCGACCCCTGAGGAAGACCGTCATTCAGTTTCATAGTTTTGCTCTTGTTATTCCCCATTATAACCTGGAATGTTCTATTTGACAGCATATTGTTAATGCGGTTGGATATTCTTACACAAGGAATGACGCGAGTCAGTTTATATATTAGGCCCTGTCTCCAGACGGTGTCATATGCTGCTGTCAGGTCTATAAATGCGGCATCGACTACATGTTTCTTTTGAAATCCGGCCTCTATAAATGTTGTCAGTGATAAGACTTGATCTGTGCAGCTACTATGCGGCCGAAAGCCTGTATGTTCAATGGGAATGCTGTCTAAAATTCTTTGACTGATTCTGTTGAGTAGCACTCTCTCAAGCAGTTTATAAACCATACTTAGCAGGGCGATGGGACGGTAGTTCTCTGGCCCATCACTTGTTTTTCCTGGTTTTAGTATTGCAATGATTTTTGTACGGTTAAGTGAGTGAGGATTATGAGGATGTAGGGTTAAGTGAGTGAGATATGTCCTGTGCGAAAGATGATGAACGTGAAAAATTTTGCTAGCCATTGCTTCGTATAGGGTCCACAGTGTTGGAGGAACTCTGGGTGGATGCCATCAAATTCTGGTGCTTTTCCCAATCTAATTTCTATTAGAGCCGTTGTGATTTCGCCAATTTTAATACCTCTCGAATATTCGGAGTCTGCAGCGCAGGCGTCCCTCAGGGCCCTGAGTTCTCTTTTAACTTTAGTTGTATGTGTTCGATCTCGAGGGGCTCTGGACGTAACGGTGATACTCTATCATCTCCGCGTTCAAAAGGCTTAGCGCCTCCGAGCTTACGCAGCAGAGACCATGCCTGTCGACTTGATTTTTTGAAGTCAAGATTTTCAACAGCTTCTGTCCATCTCTGGCGTCTATATATATATATATATATATATATATATATATATATATATATATATATATATATATATATATATATATATATATATTGATGTTGTGTAATAGATCGTCAGCTATTTCGCGATCTCCGCTTTCAAGAAATTATGCGTACAAATCATATATATAATACGATATCTCCTAGATTGGCCACCTTTGATGAGCTGATAACCGCTCCCACAAACCGTTCGTAGTTTTTGCTAACTGGAGGAATCCAATGTAGGGTATAGTCCAGTTGTTCAGAAAACTTTTCCCAGTTGGCCTTTCCAAGGTTCCATCTCGGTCGTGGGTGTAACCTGATTATCGGTAGGGATAGTCCTATAGTAATGAGCACTGGGCGATGCTGGCTGTGTGGAAGGTCTGAGAGAACACTCCTAGAGGTTGCGACTGGCCTATATAAGTATAAGCTCTATATATATAGAGCCTATTCTCATCCCGCGATCAAGCACAGATCCGGGTTATACTCCCGTCTCCAAGCGGCTGATACGAATGTATCCCGATCCTTGGCGTCAAAAATGAGGTATGTGTTCTGTTCCTCAGCCCACCTCGCCAAGGCTTTTCCGTTGTTGTCATTAATACTATATTTCCACATTTCGTGGTGACTGTTAAAATCGCCAATGTATACGCTTGGGTGTGGGTGCGTTTTTATCACCTCAGGAGTCCAACCAGTAGCAGGGGGTTTATAGATATTAACAACTGTAACTGCTCCAATTTTGATGGTCACTTGGTGTAGCGGTAGTAAAACTAAAGCGGTAGTGATGGCCCTTTATGCCCCTTAAGTGCTGTTAAGAAGGTGAGTTTTGTCGATGTAAATAATAACTTTTAAATATTTATAATTAATTTATTTTTGATTAAAAGAAAATATATAAAAATAGGCAATGTTGTACCGGTCAAGTTTAATCATGTGATTAAAAGTTTATTTGATATGAACTATAGATCACTATATGATCACACATACTCACACAAACTGCACACCTTACATTTAATGAACTACAACGGAGAAAGGCAGATTTGCCCTTTAACTAACATTTTACTATAAGTAAATGTTGAGTTAATGTCCCCTTTTGTTGACTTGGTGAGTGTCTAATATTACTCATGATATATTCGACCTTGAATCAGCGCGGCTTGAATGAGCAGTGTGTGTTAGGTTACGGTCACTCTTGCCATGGAACAACAGCACGACATAGTTTTCAGACGGTCACCCGTCCATCCACCCGCATCGTCTAACGTCGCTTGACTCCAGTGATCTATAGAGAACCGGTGTTTCGACGTAGCTGGATCGTTGCACTATACATATTAAATATGAGTATAGTTTATCCAACGACACGATTTGTCTAAATTTCTGTCTCGACATTCAAAAAATTACAGAAAATATAATATATCTTTGAATTAAGATGGCTGACGGCGGCTGTCACCGTCAAGAATATTCTCCTTGCACGGACGGAAATGAAAAATGTTAAAACATATATATTTTTTGGCTTTAAGGTGGAATTTCACGGTTCAATTTGGTTCAACATTTTGGTTGATTCAACGAAATTGAATGACGTATTTTGCGATTAAATTGCTGAACCAAACTGAACGTTGAAAGAGGTGGACAGAATTTCTATACGCTTGTTGGTTGATATTGATTAAAATTTAATTATTGGTCTACCTGCGACTTGATATATCACTCCTACTACAGAAGCAGGAGTGATTGGCGAAGAAGATGGATACGGTTGAGAGAAATGGCTATAATAAATCTTTCGGTCTCAGCTCTGAGCTCTCCATCTTTGAGAAAACGTAATAACAGATTTCGGTCAACGTCGGGGTTATATAAGTTGGATGGATATCTTCTGTGCAAGGCTTTACCTTTCTACACTTCGGTTAGTTCCACAACACCCTTAGTACCTGCAGGTAATCTTTGACCCGCTAACTTTAAAGGTGTGAAATTCCTTGGGCGGTCTTAATAGCTGAAAGGAGAGTGTCATTTAAATGGTCAAAGAAATCCTGAAGACTTCTGATGTGCTTTTCATGCATAGCGATGAGAATCATGGGGTGCTGCATTCGGTGCCTAGTCATTGATGTTCTGACTTTCATATCGAGTGATTCACACATTGGGGCTTTGTTCTGGATATTTACTTAACCCTTTACTGATGTTACTTAGAACACCAATTTGGCACTGGCATAGTTTTGCTTTTTTTCTTTCAGCGATCTGCTAATGTCAATGCTTAGGTCGGTGTACTTGGATAATTTTTCGTTTTCTTTCTTTAGCATGTTGTGATCTGCCGGAAAGAACATATCAATTAAGAGGAAGATCTTACTTCTCTTGCTGTGAGATACAATATCTGGTCTATTTGCAATAATGGTTAGATCGGTAAAAAAATTTTGAAAAGTCAATAATGGAACAATGTCTTTGTTGGATTTATTTGTGGATGTTATGTTCTATTAGAGGCGGCATTATTAAAAGCGTTAGAAATGCATGACAGGATGTAAGAAAAAAAAAACAAAATGGCGCGTGCCCCATCGACCTGTCAACTCACCTCCCCAACAATTTATCAGCAGGCAAGCATTTTTATCCATTTCTTTCTCTTTCCGTATCAATCCGCGCCGGCTATCTCGCCTCGTCGGACATATGGCCCTTATTCCACAAATGACACCGCGTTTAATCAAAAGCGCGCGTCCGCGCTAGCCGCGAAGGGGGCTTAGAGCGTATCGTGCGAACGTTATCGTGTCCCGTGTCCGACAGTACGGTCGCGTCGTGGGCGTAAAATATAGCCGAGGTACCCCGGCGAAGCAGAGGCGCACCTAAAGGGTGCCGGGGAACGCAGTGGTGTAACCACTAAAAACGGGTCTCTTTAATATGAAACTTGTATAGGTTACAGGAGAAGCTAAAATTCAGTGAGTGTTAACAATAACTAGTAAAAACCTACATTCAGAGATTTGCTATCATTATTCTAGTAAATGTTCAACAACTAACTTTGCATGTACTGATGATATTTTCACTCGCATCTAATCGAAAAAAGGCTAGAAAGGGGAAGGACGGTCCACTTGACATTTATTGATCTACAGAAGGCATACGATACAATCCCACTAAGTTGTAGGTGTCAATGCAAAATTTTGGTATCAGTAGTTGCTATGTCCAAGCAACAAGAAAGTTATACGAAGGTTGCAGTAGCACAGTTAAACTTGGAAACAAGATTTCCCAAGAATTTCTTATGAATAAGGGCTTAAGGGCGTTCATTAGCACCAACTTTATTCAAAGTATATTTGGAGGAAGAATTAAAGGGCTGGGGAAGATAAAATGCCGTAGAATGGGAATCTCAGTAGGAAAAGACACTAAATATACCTTACTCTTTGCCAACGACCATGTCTTAATAGCGGGAGACAGAGACGACTCCAGTTATATGTTTAGAAAACTGCATGAGGAATATTTGAAATGGGACCTAACAATAAACACAAAGAAGACGGAGTACATGGTAGTGGGTGATGACGAACGTGATGAGTTGGATGTAGGAATCTGCACAATTAAAAATGTCTGTTTAAATACTTGGGCGTCACTTTTGCAACAAACGGAAAAAGCACTTAAGATATTGCAAATAAAGTTGGTCAAACTAGATATTTTCCTTTAGTCATAACGTTAGTCATAACCCAGATATTTTCCTTTTTAAATATATTTAGCTTTATTAATATTCACGTATAAATTAAAATATTTCTTGAACACAGAAATGATTACCATACTTTTATAACCAAACAAAGAAAACAGTTTTCTTTGAAATTTTTGAAAACCACAATAACATGACAGCTGTTCCATAATCATGAACGTATGTCGTGGCGAACCGCACAATCTATATATAACGACATAAATTTTATTCTCCGCACGCTCTCTCTTTTTGTGTCACCCTGTTTTATCGGTGCTACCATCTACAGGGGTAGGTGACAAGCGCCGAATAAGTTAGTTAGCAAATAAAGTATTTTTTTGGTACACTACCAACCCGGACGTGCTCTCGGTGTTGCATTTTTGAGAAATGGGAGGCATAGAAAATTATACAAAACGATGGAGGTGAAGATAAGACTATCGTTTGAGCAAATCTGTCGTCACAATATACCCCGATGACTACTGTTATAAAGGTGTGGTTCCTTTTCGTGCCTTTTCTTTCTTGAAAATTTTGAGGTGTGATATGTTGGAAAAGATAAGGGTATTGTTCGTCATCTGAACACGTTGATTTAATTTTTGTATTTCTTGGTTGATTTATAACTAAATAGGTTGGGAGCTTTCTACATTATGCAAGGCTCAAAGTGCATTAGAAATATGTTTAAATAAATGTTTTATGGTAATGAAACACATGGAATGTGCTGGGAACTATAACTTTCAAAATGAAAACAGCCGTACATATATTTTATAGAGGGTGATTCACGGCGATGATGGTACGTTAGACGTTTATGGAGAATCGGTAATAGAATTTTTTTGAAAATTTGGATTTTTACATAAAGGCACCTGCTCCATCTTTCTAAAATATTTTCAGCATTGCAAAGTTGCCGTAACCATCATTTGAAAAGTTGTAGCATCTGTCTTATTTTAAATACAACACCCAATATATTATTACTTTTTGGAAACTACTTTCATATCTCATATTTTTTCTAATATACTACCTACATCTAATAGTTCGTGTGATAAAAAATAAAACATGTGTAAAATTGACGTTGTGTAAGTTGAAATTTGAGTTATAAGTTAACTAAAGTCGATATACAGGGTGCCCCAGGCTGAGCGTGCATTAGACGTTTCTAGAGAACTACAACATCTAGCTCGGAGATTTTTTGCACATCATTGTTACACAACGAGATCTATCGATTAAAAATATTTTCAATATGGCGACACTTCCGGAAATACCGGAAGTTGACAGCAACTTTCTTATTTTAAATGGGTGCCCCCATTTTTTATTACATACTTAAATTTTCTGTAAAATTTTATGAATTTTGATAGTAAACACTCTATATCTAACATTGACCGTTTCTGAAAATTTGTGTCTAGCCTAAACGTCATATTTAGTGATTACCGCAGTCACTGTGATATAAAAAGAAGACATGTGGCCATCTATTTCAAAAATGAAATTGTTCGAATGTCATATAATAATGACCGCAGCTGTCATGGAATTGAGCGATTAAAAAATTATCGTAAATCATTTTTTTTAAATAGAAACCCACTTTTTTTATTTCACTAGTGAAAAGGCTTTTCAAATTGTTACTTTTTAACTATATATGTTCCTATACCTAAAATAAATTGTTTTTAAGTTATTTAAGATTTAGTTTTAAAGCGTATATTTTTCTTGATTTTAACTAGCGATGGGAACTATCGAATGAATTAGACTATCGAATGGTTAATGAATGAATGATTTCAACTATCGAATGGTTTTATTCGAATAAAATCATTCATTCATTTGTAAACTAAAGCATATGTGACAACCTCGCCGTGCGACTAAATGGTTATCGTTGAGCCACGACTATCGAATGCTTTTGATAAATGAAATTTAGTACTCGTTTGATTTTTGTATGCGTCAGTGCATTATTGGTTCTTCCAAATTTTTATAACTTCGCCGTATAAATACTGTGCTATTTTTGCGTCTATTAAAATAGTTAAAATACTAAAATAGTAGTTATTTTTTAATTTTATTTATTGACGATTGTGTGCATGTGCAGGTGGTCAAAATTTTTTCGATAATTTGTGTAGTTTTCCGTAGTCCGATCTTTCAATTATTTAATTTTATATGGTATATGGTCTATTTTTTAATGGGAAATTTTGGGAAGTAGCAATTTTTAAGAGAGATTAGATGAACTTACAATTAATTTTAAAAATACATATTTGTATTTTAGATGTTTTAATAATGTGAATTAGTTGAACTTAATAATTATATATAAGTAATGTGGTTAAATAAATGGTTATCGAACTCAAACTATGGGGTGAGAAAATTAAAATGAAAGTTTTACACGTGCCAATTTAAAAAAAAGTTAACGATGTTTGTATTTTGTTTATGGTAATTCTCTTACATGTAGTTTTTTGCGAAGAAATATTTCATTTATTTTTTAAAGTAAATGCCAGTAAAAGTAAATATAATTTTTAAATAGTAATATAAAGCACCCAATATAAATAATTTTGATTTCTAATTTTTTATTTATATTTTCCTTCCATTACACCGCATGCTTAGAAAATTAATAAATGTTTATATTTCATGATTTTAAAATTTGTTGTTATTATAACAAATTAGTTCTGTAATTATTATTATTTAATAAACCAACGTTGCCAAAAAATTTAGGGACTATATTATTTTTAAATAGGATCTAATATAAATAATTTTGACATCTAATTTGTTGTTTATATTTTGCTACTACTTAAAAAAAATATTTATATTAAATGATTTTAAATTTTGTTGTTAATAGGTATAACAAATTATTACTGTTATTATTATTTATTAAACCAGTCTTTGCTTAAAAACATTAAAAATCATTTTCCTACATCCAAAATAACAAGTATTATTGTAATGTAACAACAGAATATTAATAAAAAAAATGCAGAATATATAGACATACTATCCCTAACTAACTAAAGCCAAACAATAATATTCTTTGCTAATATCAACTAATACCAAAATATGGCAACAGCGCCATTCATAATGTATTTTCTGTGTAAATACTAGCACCTCAATAAAAAAAATAATGTGTCCTTATGTATATCTGACTGCGCAAAAAAATCAAAGATGCCGGCTTCCTTCATAGCATTGCCACCGACCGCTGTCGGGTTTCTCGGAAAAAAACCTACGTCGCCGGGCGACAACTAAAATTCAGTTAATATTTTATTATAATCGATCCTGACGAATAAATGAATTTCATAAATGAATGGTTTTTGCTGCCGAATTACTAGAATACAATATTTCAAGGCAGATGACGGATCTATTCGATAATTTTTATTCGAATAGTTTTCAACGAATGTTTTCTTACTAACTATCGAATTATTCGAATGAATTGCAACTATCGAATGTTTCGATAGTATTCATTCGATAGTTCCCACTACTAATTTTAACCAGTAGCCTATGACTTTAAACGTCAGGTGATGCAAAACAATAGATCTGGCCATATCATATTGTGACACTTTGTTCAAAAAGCAGTATGTTATCTATCATCATTTCCAAGCCAACTTTGCTCAAGGTTTTTTTTTCGATCATATTATTAATAATATCAACCATTAGATATTACTAAAAAGTGAAAATACGAGATATATTTTTATAAATACACTCTTCAAACTTTTAAGGGGGGGGCAGGCAGTATTTATAATATAGGAAATTCAAATAATTCGTTTTCTGACAGATGGAAATAAATTGTCTGACTGTTTGACACTTACCTAATGTCAAAGGAAGCTAGATAAAATCAAGAAAAATATATATGTTTTCAAACTATATCTTAAATAACTGGAAAACGATTTGTTTTAGGTATAGGAACATGTATACTCAAAAAGTAACGAATTGGAAAACCTTTGCACTAGTGAACTAAAAAAGTGGGTTTCCATTTGAAAAAAAATGATTTATGATAATTTTTTAATCGCTCAACTCCATGACAGGTACCGCCATTATTATATGACATTTGAACAATTTAATTTTTGAAATAGGTAGCCACATGTCTTCTCTTTATGGCATAATGGCTGTGGTAATCACTAAATTTGGCATTTAGGCTATACATTTTTTTTTGACAGGTAGTTTTTTTCGTCCAAAAATTTTAAATATTCTTTTTCTCAAAAACGGTTAATGTTAGGTATAGAGTATTTATCGAAATTCATAAAATTTTACAGAGGGTTTAAATATGTAATAAAAAATGGGGGTACCCATTTAAAATAAGAAAGTTGCTGTCAACTTCCGATATTTCCGGAAGTGCCGCCATATTGAAAATATTTTTAATTGATAGATCTCGTTGTAAAACAACAATGTGCAAAAAATCTCCGATCTAGATATTGTGGTTCTCTAGAAACTTCTAATGCACGCTCAGCCTGGGACACCCTGTATACGATCTGTCTAAATTAGTAGTGGGAACTATCGAATGAATACTATCGAAACATTCGATAGTTGCAATTCATTCGAATAATTCGATAGTTAGTAAGAAAACATTCGTTGAAAACTATTCGAATAAAAATTATCGAATAGATCCGTCATCTGCCTTGAAATATTGTATTCTAGTAATTCGGCAGCAAAAACCATTCATTTATAAAATTCATTCATTTATGAAATTCATTTATTCGTCAGGATCGATTATAATAAAATATTAACTGAATTTTAGTTGTCGCCCGGCGACGCGACGTAGGTTTCTGACAACCCGACAGCGGTCGGTGGCAATGCTATGAAAGAAGCCGGCATCTTTGATTTTTTGCGGAGTCAGATATAGATAAGGACATATTATTTTTTTTATTAAGGTGCTAGTATTTACACAGAAAATACATTATGAAGGGCGCTGTTGCCATATTTTGGTATTAGTTGATATTAGCAAAGAATATTATTGTTTGGCTTTAGTTAGTTAGGGATAGTATGTCTATATATTCTGCATTTTTTTTATTAATATTCTGTAGTTACACTGCAATAATACTTGTTATTTTGGATGTAGGAAAATTATTTTTAATGTTTTTAAGCAAAGACTGGTTTAATAAATAATAATAACAGTAATAATTTGTTATACCTATTAACAACAAAATTTAAAATCATTTAATATAAATATTTTTTTTAAGTAGTAGCAAAATATAAACAACAAATTAGATGTCAAAATTATTTATATTAGATCCTATTTAAAAATAATATAGTCTCTAAATTTTTGTGTGTGGCAACGTTGGTTTATTAAATAATAATAATTACAGAACTAATTTGTTATATTAACAACAAATTTTAAAATCATGAAATATAAACATTTATTAATTTTCTAAGCATGCAGTGTAATGGAAGGAAAATATAAATAAAAAATTAGAAATCAAAATTATTTATATTAGGTGCTTTATATTACTATTTAAAAATTATATTTACTTTTACTGGCATTTACTTTAAAAATAAATGAAATATTTCTTCGCAAAAAACTACATGTAAGAGAATTAGCATAAACAAAATACAAACATCGTTAACTTTTTTTTTTAAATTGGCACGTGTAAAACTTTCATTTTAATTTTCTCACCCCATAGTTTGAGTTCGATAACCCCATTTACTTAACCACATTACTTAAATATGATTATTAAGTTCAACTAATTCATATTATTAAAACATCTAAAATACAAATATGTATTTTTAAAATTAATTGTAAGTTCATCTCATCTTTCTTAAAAATTGCTACTTCTCAAAATTTCCCATTAAAAAATAGACCATATACCATATAAAATTAAATAATTGAAATATCGGACTACGGAAAACCACACAAATTTTCGGAAAAATTATGACCACCTGCACATGCACACAATCGTCAATAAATAAAATTAAAAAATAACTACTATTTTAGTATTTTAACTATTTTAATAAACGCAAAAATAGCACAGTATTTATACGGCGAAGTTATAAAAATTTGGAAGAACTAATAATGCACTGACGCATACAAAAATCAAACGAATACTAAATTTCATTTATCAAAAGCATTCGATAGTCGTGGCTCAACGATAACCATTTAGTCGCACGGCGAGGTTGTCACATATGCTTTAGTATACAAATGAATGAATGATTTTATTCGAATAAAATCATTCGATAGTTGAAATCATTCATTCATTAACCATTCGATAGTCTAATTTATTCGATAGTTTCCATCGCTAGTCTAAATAAACAGTAAACCGATTGGATATTACACATGGAAAGCAAAAATATTACTTATTTCCATTTCAACAATATATTATGTTCCTATATGTAGTATGTACCTTCCGGTTTCATAAGTAGAGCTATTTAAGAATTAATAATTCTATTATTATAGAGTTTCATTTTAATCGTTACAATGACAATTTTAGAAATTTAGCACGTAAACTAAAATTGATTCTTATAAAGTTTGAATATTTGCCATGGTAACGATTTTCTTTAAACGAAACAATTATAATACAATTATTATCTTTTAAATGGCTTTACTAAAGAAACCAGAAGGTTTTGATACTATAATATAATATAGGTTTTGATGATATATCGTCGAACAGCAATTTTATTTGGGTTTCGATTTTTTAAATAAAATACATAGGCTTGAATTTAAAATAACAATAATTTGAACGATTTTATAACAAACAAAAATAATTACTTTCTCAAGTTTGGTTTGGTTAGATTATAAACCAAATTTTAGCTTTCTTATCATGCGAATTTATGATTTAACCAATGCTTATTCAAGATTATGTTTTTGTCAATTTTACACATGTTTTATTTTTTATCTCGAAAACTATTAGAGATTGGCATTATAATACAAACATTTTGAGATATGGAAGTAGTTTCGAAAAACTATAATAATATATCGGGTGTTCTATTTAAAATAACAATGCTAAAAATAATTTAGACAGATGGAGCCATCCAAATTTTCAAAAAAAATCATCACCAGTTCCCCATAAACGTCTAACGTGCCATGGCAGTGAATCGCCCTGTGTATTGTGGTAAAAAAGTTGATATGTTTAAATAAACATAAAATTAAAATCTATTCTTTAATTGACATGTGTGGTAATAAAAAACATATTCGCGTGTGAAACAAATTCCTCTTCACCTGTATACATGACAATAGAAACAAAATATTACATTCAGAACTAGAAAAGATAAAGAGATAAGAAATAAAAAAGAGTAAATAAAATCAACGGTTCTGACATGTTAGACATCGAAGTCATGACTGAACGAACAAATGAATGAAATGGCAAAATAGTCATAGACGCAACGCAAATACACAGAAAAAAAAATTGCTTTAACACAAAATGTAATTTATTTAAATGATCATTTTAATGCAAATAAATAAAAAACATTGAACTGGCAACTCGTTTTTTTTTGTAGGTACTTTTTTAACACATGGATCTTTCTATGATCACATAGCAACATGGAAGCAGCTTTATATATTAGGCTGCCAAGTATGTTAAGCTGGGCGCACACAGAAAGGGCAAAACAATTTTAGTCAAAAACATGTCTGTCTCGATCAAAAATGGTTTATCATTAACATTATGCCTACACATGCATAACATTATGCATACACATCATCATTAGCATTATGCATACACAGAGTGTTCCTAAATGACATGTTAATATTTAAGGATATGAATTTTGGACCTATTCTAAGTAAAACACTTTATATGAATATATGTCCTAATCATCTTAACTTTTGAGATACAGGGTGGTAAAATTTTCCAATTTTTTTCAAAATATCTTTTATTTATGTCTTCCATGCATCAAAATGCATATGTTGATATACAAAAAATTGTTCTATTTCTTAATTTCCTTCCAGCCGATGCGATGCAGAAATGATTTCCACACAACAGTCAATGATCAGATTTTCAGCGATTTGAATTTTGAATTGAATTTGACTTGAATTGAATAAACTGTAATTTTTTTAAGCAAAAGAATCAAGAGATAAAAAATGTTTACAAATGAATGTAGATGGTATACCACTTTTTTCTCCAAAAATATTCAATTTAAAACCTGTATGGACGGCACTGGTTGAAATAAATAAATTTCTTTGTACACCAAAAAAGGTATTGTGATGCATAGACGACGTGTATAATTAAATCAGAGTTTTTGTGAAAAAAAAACTTAGAAAATTTTACCACCCTGTATCTCAGAAATTAAGATGTTTAGGACATACATTCATATGAAGTTTTATTCTTAGAATAGGACCAAGAATCGCCCCCGCAAATATTAGCATGTCATTAAGGAACACCCTGTATATTTGGAAGAGAAGCATGTTTTAATTACAATCAAATTTGCACGGCAGCAAATACAGAACAGGTCGTTTGTAAAGATGTTTTATCATAAAACGATGATCCAGTGGTCAACGTCGATCAGCTTTACTGTGTCTAAACGAGCAACCAATGTCTTCTTTGCTGCCTTTCTTATGAATTAGAATTATGTTGGCGCTATTCCAGTCTTGTGGTTATGTTTTCTCCTAGAGAGCTGGTGTATATATTTGCTAGGATTTTCCAAGTTTTCCTACAAGCGTACTTAAGTAATTCAGCTGTTATACCGTCGTTCCCTGCTACTTTTCCATTTTTCATATCTTGAAGCGCCTTTTCAACTTCTCCCACGAGAACTTCTGATGGGGCATCGTCTTGTGGTAGTGCCAGTCTTTCTTCTTCATGTATGTTTTCTGAAGCATCATATGAAAATATATTTAGCCAAAACTGCTGGCCGTATAGTCCTGGAAGCTTAGGCCGTAAAACCAATCAAGAAAGAAAGATTTAGCCAAAACTGACTTTTGACTAAAACTGTTTTGCTATTTCTGTATGCGTTCAGATTTAGATTTGTTGTTTATAAGTCGTAAAAAAATGAGGAGGATTAATAATGTTGTAATATTTAGTTTTTAGATTAAAATTGTTATATTGTTAAGCTGTTCAGTGGCAGTCAATGACACATTGATTCTTCTGTTAATATCTATTCTTTGATATAATTTCTGTTATATATCAGCTTGTTGACATCCAATTACTTTTAATACCTTTAGTGAATAGACTGTTCCATTCTTCAGCCACTTTGATCTTTTCCCATCAGTATTGTTCTTTTGTCTTGAAGAAAATATAAATACCAAACTATAATGTATTTCTTCCCGTGTACCAATGTTTAAAATCCATTCTGAACCTAAAGTTCCGTCTCTCAATCAGAAAATTCAATAGGATGTCTAATTGCATAGCTATCTTCTATAGTTGTAGAAATATCGATCAAATGATAAGCAAATTGATCGCTATAAATTATACTTTCTTTTTCTCATCTTGTGCGGAATGCTCACAACAGGTTTCAAAAAAACGTTCTGCTTTAGAAAGATAATAAATCACGCAAAATATTTAATTGATAAGAAAAATTACCTAATCTTTAAAGGTTATAAACCAAAATCATTTTATATATATATATTCATTATATATATATTATATATCATTTTTAACGTCAATTAAAGAATTTATTAAAAACATTTAAAGGCCATACTAATTACACAAAAACAATAAAAATTACATCAGAGCCATTACACTATAAAGAACTTTTTTTTCAAAAACAAAATCTAGTAATAAAATAGAGCTAAAATCAAACATTAGTTACAGTTACAGTATCCGTTGAAGATGAAAAATAATATCTGTTTTTGTTAATATAACGTTGTGTCTAGGTGCACGTTAACGTGTACCTTATTATAATATTTAGGTACACGAAAAAACTGGAAAGCTTTCCGCACTCAGTAATAAGCTTCTAATGTCTAGCTATAGCCTGGTTACGAAAGCAGCCTGTAGCTCCTTGGGTGAAGCGGTCGATTCGGGAGGGAGGGGTTAGGGATCGATTCTCGAAAAATGTAGAACGTTTTTTATTTATTTTTTTTTACAGCTGTTTTAATTTCTTTATTTTTTCTGCAGCTGTCGGTAATAGCAATCAAAATACGCAGTAGGCGTGTTTTGATTGCATTTGTTAATCTCTGGGGTTATTTTTTAGGGTTCCGTACCCAAAGAGTAAAAACGGGAACCCTATTACTAAGACTTCGCTGTCCGTCCGTCCGTCCGTCTGTCACAAAGGTCTATCTTATGAAGCGATATAGCTAGACAGTTGAAATTTTTACAGATAATGTATCTATATTGCCGCTATAAGAACAAATACTAAAAACAGAATTAAATAAATGTTTATAAATAAAAAAGTACTTTCACTAAACATTATCTTTTAAGTAAGAATTTTACATAGAATCTTTCAAGTCCTCGGTGGGCGCGTGGTTAAGGCGTTAGGACTTTACGCTGCTATGACGTTGGAGCTGTAGTAAGGCTGGTTCGAATCTTAGTCAAGGCAACTTTTTTTAATCGTTTTTTTTAATTTTTACATATTTTTACATATTTATTTTTACTTTTTACATATATATTATTGATTAGGCTCCTGTAAGAAATACGGGATGAAGATCAATTCTCTTAAAACTAAAGTCATGATATTTGGAAAGAACCAAAATGTACCAATTCCTATTAAAATAGAGGGCAATACCTTAGAACAGGTCAAGTTCAAATATTTGGGGTCCTGGATAGTTAACACCTTGAACAACGACGTGGAAATAAAAACCAGAATAGAACAAGCGAGAAATGCATTTTTAAAAATGAAGAACATCTTCCAGAACCCCAGATTGGACCTTGAGTTGAGAACTAGGCTCGTTAAGTGTTATGTTTGTTCAATCCTATTATACGGAGCAGAAATATGGACACTGAAAGTTCAAAAGATGAATCGCCTCGAATCGTTCGAAACATGGATATATCGAAGAATGCTTAAAATTCCATGGACAGCCCATATCACAAATACCGAAGTCTACAACAGAATAGGCAGAGAGAGAGAATTGCTCAATATAATAAAAATAAGAAAAACATCATACTTAGGGCATATATTGAGAAATGAAAAATACCACGTCTTACAATTGATAGTTAAGGGTAAGATTGAAGGAAAGAGAGGTCTCGGCAGGAAGAAACTATCTTGGTTGAGAAACATCAGAAACTGGACTCACCTAACTTTTGAAGAACTTATAAGGAAAGTCGAGAATCGTGAAGATTTTGCCAATGTGATCGCCAACCTCCACGAAAGAGACGGCACGTAAAGAAGAAAAATACCATTTTTAGTAATGTGTTTCTTCATTTTTTTTAATTACTTATACGCGCATTCAAAATTTCAGCTAAATCGGAAAAAAGGTTTATATTAATATAGTATCTAATGTTGTATAGATAATGAATGGTACGGAACCCTTCGTGCGCGAGTCCGACTCGCACTTGACCAGTTTTTGTTTAGATTGCTTGACCAATTTTTGTTTAGAGAATTAAGAGACCTAGAAGAAGATCTGAAATGGGATCATGATATTAGGAAATTAGCAGAGGTAACTTGAACAACAGACAACAATAATGGGTCCAACTATAAAGAGAGTATGTGAGTAAGACTAGACCATAATTGGAAATAGTTGAATAAGCTGAAAATGATGATTTAAAATGGAGTTTTTAGGAAGTCAATGCGCCGCCGTTTACCTTCAGGCCCCGGACTTTTCTGTACCTCAATTTATCTATATTAAACAATTAGTTTGAATACTGAAGTTGACTAAAATATCAACTTCAGTATACAATCTAGTTTAGGCTGTCGGAATCAAACCAAAGATCTTATAATGGTAGGCAAGAGCAGTACTTCTATGCAACCTTCTATGAATTCGAGAATTGATATCTAAAGATACAACAGTACAAACATTTTTCCTCGTTTGAATTATATCCAATTAAAGAATTAAAATCATTCATGATTTCTTTATGAAACAATTAAATTTAATCAATCCTAAAGCAAATGAATACAAAAAAATATTACAAACTAATACGTGATTTCGATTAGTACTTCCCGAACTCGAATACTCCCGCCTGCTATATTATTAAATCTCGTCGGCCGAGGAGGTGAGGGCGATAGATCACCGAGCACGGTGCCCGAACGCATTTAAACAAACACAAGGGCAGTACCGCGATAGAACGATAAGGACCGTTTGGAAATTGGAGACGCAGAAAAGGCCTTTTGCCCACCCAGCGAAAACCCGGCATCGCAATATTATTTATTGTGGTCGCGCCTGTATGTTTATACGGTAATTATTCTGTCCGGTTTCAGCGATTTACTGGTCCGGACCAGTCGATATCGGACGGGGCGGACTGGGACTCGAGCGCAGCGCCATTGTTGTTTTTAACGGGGTAGACGATTTTTAATTACGAAGGTGTTTATTAAATAATCGATGGAATCGAACTGATTAAGATTGTTTCTTTTTCGTTTTTAATCGAGTTCTGTGCTCGAATTACTATACGTTATATTTAATTAAAACCCACAGTTTATTTAATACAGATAAATTGTACAGAAAAGTCCGGGGTCGGAAGGTAAACGGCTCATTGACTTCCTAAAAACTCCATTTTAAATCATTTTCAGCTTATTCAATCATTTCCAATTATGGTGTAGCCTTCCTCACATACTCTCTTTGTAGTTGGACCCATTATTGTTGTCTGTTGTCCAAGTTATCTCTACTAATTTCCTAGTATCATGATTCCGTTTCAGGTCTTCTTCTAGGTCTCTTGATTCCTCGTGGGTACCATGCTGTAATTGTGGTCCATCTGTTGTCCGTTCTTCTAGACAGGTGTCCTTGCCATTGCCATTTGAGAGATTTGACTCTGCACTGAAAAAAATATTGTTCATAATACTAATGAACATTGATTATTAACTGTTGTTTCGTTGGGACAAAATGATTTTTTTCATTAATATAATGATTTGTTAATCATAGTTCGACGTCCGATTTATTAATACTATGAATCTAATTTCATCAATATAATGAAAATCTGGTTATTAAATTAATGTAAGATTTTCTTTAATATAATGAACGCGTTCATTGTCCCAATGAACCCGTTCTTTATTTTAGTGCTGAAACTTTAATAAACACATATTCATTATATTAATGTACTAAATCATTGATTAATGAGTTGTACATTGTGACAATGAACAATGTTATTAATACAACGAACACACTACATTATATTAATGTACGCGGTTATTAATATCATGAATAAAATATTAGGGCTTAAATGTCCGCCATGTTGATCGGTTACTTTGGCACTTTAATAACGTCTGTGTGGTTGAGTTATTCAGTGAGGCTTTAGTTTCATTAGAGCTGTAAGTGTTCTCTTCAATATTTTAAATATTTTAAATAAAAGTCCTATCGTATTATAGTTAATTTGTTGTAGTTGTTGTGTGAGATCTCTGGTGTGGGTATTCATTAAAACAGCGGTTTCCAAATATGTTTCAGAAGATAAAAAACAAAAAGAAGAAAAACATAGTAACAAGTCGAGGCATGGAACTGATTATGGTAAATTCGAATGTTCTTTTAATATTTGGCATTTTAATTATTTTGATATACGTCTTTTAGAACCGGAAGAAGATGTTGACTGGAAGAAGATGTTGACCTGCCTTCAAGCCCTCAAATTCAACAATTTAACATCGGACCCACTTAATACAACTTGGAAAGCCTGTTGCAAATTCGTCTAGACGTTATCAAGTCTAAGGATACAGTTAATATAATAATATATAACATATCGACTGGTAAATTAATTTTCTTATTATAATGTACCCTAAAATTAATAATAACATTACTATTCTCTTCGTCGATTCGATTTTTTTAATTTTTAATTTGTATATGCTATATCGAGTTTAATAAATTATTATTAGTTTATTGCACTTGTTTTTTTATTAATAATCCCTAATAGAAAAATTTACTGTGCTCGTAAGTAAGTCGGCACTATTAGTAATTTTGTTACCTTTGTAGCTAAGGGCTTGTTCAAATGGAAATCTATTTATAGTAGAATTATTTCAGGTAGTTGGCTGGGAAATACCTATCAATGACATTTCATATCAATGACAGTGATCTTCATCATCGATTATACGGTGTAACAAAAGTTACTAATTGTGTCGACTTTTAAATGTATAACTAAATAGGTTATGAAATTATTTCATTGTATTAATGATAACGGTTCATTAATACAATGAAATAAACTTCATTGTATTAATGATATGGTTCATTAATACAATGAAATTATTTCATTGTATTAATGAAATCTGTTCATTGTACCAATGAATGTGTTCTTCAAATTAATGAACACTGTTCATTGATTTAATGAACTTAAAGTTCATAGAGTTAATGAATTACTTTTCATTGTGCCAATGAAATCGTTCATCGGCTCAAAATTAATAATTTAATTCATTATATTAATAAACTTTTTCATTATATTTATGTCGACTTTTGGTTCAGAGTGTGGATAACATTTATTACCTGGGCCTTTTGTCGTATCCCTCTTGGTTATTCCCAGCATATTTCTCTCCAAAAAAATCCTAAATGGGTATTTCGCGACTGCAAGAAAATCAACAAAATAAAATAGTAATACTAAATTTGTTTAAAACAGATACGTCTATAAAAACCGTTGATGTTCTGTTAGCTTGATATAATGTCATTACATTATATCAAGTTAAACTTCAAAATTAACAATTACTACCTGATAACAATTACTTAATAAGGTAAAACCAAAAAGCCTCAAACTTTCTGTATGATTATTTTTAATTTGTTTTTAATTTTTACGTAAGTTATGTTTATTTTTGTTATGTTCTTTAAAATCAAAGAATTGATTGCCATACATTACTAACACCTACAGATGCATGAGCAATACATTTATTTTTATTAGATTGTATTAAAAAAGCCTATTTTATTTTTTTTATAGGCTATCGCTTCTTTCATTATAATTTTGGCGGTATTAAAATTTATTCTGTGCCTTGTGTCCCATGAATTCTGACAAATCTTAGGTTTGTGAAAATCTCCCTTTCTAAATTAATCTTTATGTTCTTTAATTCGAACTTTTAAGGGATCTAGATGTTTCACCAATGTAAAATTTACCTATAGCATTCACATGGTATTTTGTATATTACATTTTTTCTTTGTTGCTCTGTATTCATTGGTTTAGTGTGTGATAAAATGGATCTTGTGTTTTGAAAGAGATGTTCGTATGTTATATATATTCTATACATATGTTATGTATTATATATTATTCTCCTATCCTTTTTTTTTCGAAACGCCTCGTATGTATGGAATTGTAAGTTGTGTATATCGTGTATTGTTACCATTGTGTCTATGATTTGGGATTTGTATTTCTCTCTCTCGTTTAATGTTTTGTCAATAAAATATGGTGGATAGTCGTTTTTTTATTAATGTATTTTTCATGTGGTTTAATCTCTGTTTAGTGAAATGTTGTCTGAACATATTATTTTTGCCCTCATCTAATGTATCATATAAACTCTTAATAACACCTTTTTTACACTTATACTGTGAATAGATGTGATCTTCAGTAACACGGATAATTATAATTTTATATTATTTTTAATTATAATTAATTTTATTATAATTAATTATTAAGCATAAACATTTTCATCTCCACAAATTACAGATTGTACATAAATTAACTGAAGATAATGTGAGCAAATGATACATCTCCTTAATAAGAACACCGCGAACCTAAAGACCCTACTTCTTTTCTGACGGCTCCACTTTCGTATTGAATGGCGTAGTAAATTGACAAAATTGTGGATATTGGGCAGATGAAAATCCACATCTGACAGTTTTCCATTCTCAGTAAATGTCAACCTTGTGAAAGGCATTATTGGTAACAAGTGGTCTGTCAATATTCTTCAACAATCATCTAAATGAAAAGACCGGTTGCGGTTTTTAGAAGACCCGATTATTCCAAATCTGGCAATTTTTTTCCCCGATCTTCCCGAATCAAAATATTCAAATTCAAATTCAAATTCAAATAGTTTATTGGTGCTAAATATCAAATACATACACAAGTCAATAAGTGTTACACAAAATAAAAAACAGTAAAATTATTAAAGATATTGCGTAAGTTTAAAAAAAAACACTAAAATATACAAACACAATAATCAAAAGACAATTTAAAATCAAACATTAACAAGCTTTGAAATTCAAATTTTTACATAATGCTGCTAATATCACATTCTAGAAACTCACTAAGAGAATAAAACGCCCGATCAACAAAGAATGACTTTAGAACAGACTTAAATTTTATTTAAAAAAAAATTATTCCTATGTACCCAGAGCCGTCCTGGCATCTTTTTAAAGGCCAACTTTTTAAATTTAAATCATTTTTGTTACGTGTAGCATAAATATGGACCGATTCATGTGTTACATATTGATGTATGTTCTCTCTCACATATAGAAGAGTTTCTAAAATATAAAGACAGGGCAGTGTTAAAATATTATTAGAAACAAATTCTTGTCGACAGTCTGCATGATATGGTGTATCTGAGATTATTCGAACTGCCTTTCTTTGTAGTCCAAAGACTCTATTGGCTCCACTGCTATGACCCCAAACAATCAGGGCGTACTTCATATGTGCATGGAAAAGAGCAAAGTATGCTTGTCTCAAAATATAACCAGAAACGCAGTGTCTCAAATTCCTTGGAACAAAGATGTTAGTGGATAATTTATTGCATAACTCATCAACTTGTGCTCTCCAGAGCAAACCCCTGTCCAAGTATACACCTAGAAATTTTACTGGTTCATTTTCAATACTTCTGTCCACAGGCCCTAGAGTAAAAACCATAGTATGTGTTTTATTTCTGTTAAGCAATAGCCTATTTGCCGAAAACCAACCCTCCGCTTTTTCACAGGCTCTGCTGGATGCATTCTGCACCATCTCCAAATCCATATGCACCGAGCTAATGGTGGTATCATCTGCAAACAGCGTGTAATAGGTTTTTAAATCGACCTCTGGTAAATCATTAATATATATTAAAAATAAAAGAGGTCCCAAAACAGAGCCCTGAGGGACACCAACCGTTAGACGCTGCCTCTCAGATACTGCATTTCCCACCTTCACACATTGAAACCTGTTAGAGAGGTAGCTCTGGACAAGAAGTATGCTGTCTTTATGGAAGTTATGGAAACCTATAGTTTCTGAACCAGTAGGTCATGCGACACACAGTCAGAAGCTTTACTCAGATCACAGAATGTTGATGCGACATAGTTGTGATGTTCAAAAGCATCCAGAATTTGAGACACAAGTTTCAATATAGCCGACGTAGTACTGCGGTTCTTTCTAAATCCGAACTGAGACTCATTGAAAATATATCTAGTTCTATCTAGATATCTAGTTCCAACAAGATGATGCACCTTTCTATTTTGTAGGACATGTTCGAGAATATTTGGATGAAATCTTTTCACGCAGATGGATACGTAAAAGGAGATACTAACACTCTCAGCTACTTTTGCGGCTGCAGCCTGATGGGTCACAGTTGTGCCTGGGTGTGTGTTAGTGTTTTTGTATGGTTTTTGTCACTATTATAACCCTAACCTCAAATTTTCTTTGATAGTTTTGAATACAGGCACAACTGTGACCTGTCAGGCTGCAGCTTTTATTCTCAGCTACTTTTGTGAGAATATCTGAAGAGCAAAGAGTTTAACCCTTAACAGGCGTGGTTGGAAATTTTAGCACTCCATGCGTTGGGCAGTCCCTGGGACTCCAAAATATACAGGTGCGCTGTATGAGTGATATCATATCATTTTTTTTTTCGTTATATATGTATATCTTTAAACACTTACAAGGAAATATATTTTTATTTTTGCAACCATATTATTTACAAAATAAAGAAAAAAAAGCAAACAAACCAAAAGTGATACAGTTTGTACAAAATGAACATTATGCTACTTTTCATCGTATTTTACAAAAAAGAGATATAAACAAAAAACATTCCTCATTGAAAAACCTGTTCACCAAGGTGAGAACTACAAAAAAAAGAGAATACAACCACCCCTAATGTAAAATTGCATAAAATTAACAAGTGTTTAAAAAGAAATAAAGTATAGCTGTTATTTAGGAATCTTCGGTATTTTCTATGCATTGAACACACACTTTTCTTGAACATTTGATTGAGCAGAAATATTTTTTAGTCGGATCAGTTGTTTCACTGTCCTCTAAAGTTTTAGTAACCTCCATCTCATCTTGATCATCAGATTCGTTGGCAGACATCTCACTCGCCATGTCGTGATCACTTGTGATAACATTTTCTGTTGTAACATGGTTCTCAGGTTCTCCATCTTGGTCAGAAAAATCTTCCTCAATTTCATCAAACCATCTTAACATAGTTTCTTCAAAGTTAAGGTCTGTTGCTTTAACCACCTTTAATTTCTTAGACATAGTTTCTAAATTGATATCATTACACTAATGGCGTCGCGGAGTCACACGGACGGATGTTTTTAAAAGCACTTTTTGAAAATTTCACATCAAGCTGTTAAGAGGCGAATTTTTGACAGATATTTCAAACCAAAAACCTAAATGTAGTAAATATTGATAAAAAATCATAATCGATCCTAATATTAATTTATTTACAATCATTTTACTGTGATATTTAACAATTACATATTTACAATAATTATTGTTTTTTTTTCTTCATTTGGGCTTATTCTTTTAGGCTTTATTCATTGTTTTTGTTTATATTTCTGAAAATTTGTGGTTGTAAATTTTTTAAAACACAACTTAAGTCTTTTTCTTTTATTTATTGTTAACGCTCCTGTTAACTCTCCTCAAATGTCAATTTGAATTGCAGCGTCGCATGTATTATTATGTTTATATCTAAAGCAAATCATTGAATGTTACAGAGCAAAAATGCATTCTATTACGATGCCTAAATTTTCGTTTACATTTTGTTTCCAGTCATAGAAAATCTTCAATCAAATCGACCTATGACGGATACAACTTAAAACCATCTCTGCTAGAGCCCAACTGACAATAATAATATGATTTTTCAATAACAGTGATATTGTATAAATAATAAACACTATTACATAGGTCTGTTGACTGGGACCAAAACCAAAGCATGATTTTAATATAAGAATTACGAAAAAATGTTAGTGTCTGCTTGAAAAGTGAATATCTCCAACGAAAATAAAGCTACTGAGATGAACTAAAAAATAAAGTATCGAGAAAACATGCACCTAGACGATAAAATTATTCTGAAATTTCTAGCTATTTTATTTTATTCCACAGGGTGCTGCAAACTTTCACCAAAATAACAATATTTTTTATTCCGTGGTATAATTGACAGATGGGAATTTTAATTTTTAATTTAGAAAGAGATACTAAAAAGTAAAATAATTTAGCTAGAAATTGCTTAAAAGCTCATAAAAATCGGTCTGCTAGAGCAAAACGTGTCAAAACATTTGTTACAATGATTGACGCCTATGTTCACAGTTAAAATAAAAGCACTGTAGGTTAGTATAATAGAAAAATTTTGAGATATGGATGTAGTTTCGAAAAGATATAATAATATACCGGGTGTTCCTTTTAATAACAAAGATGTTACCATTTTATTATGACGCTGCAACATTTTTAAGCTGAAAATAATTTAGGTAGATGGAGCAAGTGCCTTTATGCGAAAATCCAAAGGTTCAAAAAATCACCGGTTCTCCATAAACGTCTAACGTGTCATGGCCGTGAATCACCCTGTATATTAGGTATCAAATTACTTTTCAAAACTGATCCCCAAAAAAACATCTTTTGGAATCTCTATACAGGGGCAGCTACCTCTTCCTGGCATCCCCCACCCTTAGCGACGGTCTTGAAGCTAAAACAACTTGTATATATTAATAAACTTTCCGAGGTTTGTTTAATTTATAACTCCAAAGGTTTTATTTTTAACTTGTGTTAATTTAATAGACTGATTTTTACTTATCGTAGTTTTACAATGGTTAGCAATAGTACTCTATTCTACTCGTCACAGTCAAACTTGTGATACCAAATAAATTCCTACACAAAAATAACTAAATTCAATAATAAAAAGACCAACACTGGCAACACTTGTCCATTTCCATTGATAATTAAAAAATATTGACTACTTATTTCATACCCAAGCAACATGAAATGTTCTGTGGTATATCTGGTTGCCGGATGCTGAAGTATACCCATAACACCGGCTCGTGCTTTACGATTTTATCGGAACTCGGTATCTCTTTACGCATGAGAATGAAGAAACAGAAGAATAAGGCTGGCTTCACGCGGCGCTTTGCGATATCATTTTCCGTTGCCGTATTAATGATTAAAAGTGATCCTATATTATTTTGTTCTTTATTTATACTAATGGGAACTAATTTAAATGGTTTCTACTTATACAGGTCCGGTAATGTGAGATCTAGGCATAGTAATTAAATGCATTGGAATGAAACGCATATAAAAATTCACAGTCCTTTACAAAGATGCAACCGGGGGGGCATTGAAAATGATGAATAAAAACGTAAAAATATGATTAGTGTTAATATGAGTGTATTACATACATATGTTTAAATAACGAACTTAACAAAAAACAAGAGATTTAAACATTCACTGAAAAAGTAGTAATGTTAACAGTAAAAAAACATTATCAATAATCAATAATAATTATGCGATCGCACCTATCCGTAAAACAAACAAGCAAAAAAAGAAATTAACATACAAAACATCAGGTTAACATGATGACAGATCATGATCGATGATAGATAAAGAATTCTTACGGAAAGTTACACTTTACGATATAATTTTTTAACTATTAAAGGCAAACCTATTTGGTTGATGAATTTCAAATATCTCTTCTTATTCTTCTTTCTGTAGAATTTCATTCTTCTAGACCAGATAGTAAATGATTTTCATACAACAAATCGTTCGACATAATTTTACACTCTAAGAGGATGAATTTTATAAAATCGCTTTGCATAACTAATTCACTAATCACTAATGTCCTTTAAACGAATCTTTGTGCTAATATTGATGTATCTAAAGCTGGTGGTAAGAACTGACCCCTAAAATATCTAAAAACTTGATATATAATCTCTATAATCTAACTGACACACCACTGACAATGACAAATAATTGATTTCTGGGGTATTTTGTGTAGGTGTTTTTCAGGTATGTTTTAATATTTATTCGCTTTACATAATGAAATACCCATTAAACGATATAATAATACTTCATAACAAATCTAGACATATATACCTTTCATTTAAAAAAAGAATCATCAAGATTGGTGAGGCTGTTTCGGCGGGATGGATGTAACAAAGAAAACCTTTGAGATTTTATATATGTATCCCACTTCGGTCTCACAAGCTGAATTTTTCAGGGAAGGAAGTACAAGTACGTGATATGGGGACCCTTATTCTAAAAGTAGAACAAAATTAGACCGGGAAAAACGACACTGTCATCAAAAATCGATATATTAATACCACCGTATAGAGAAAACAAATACTTATTTTTTGATCCAGTACAAAATAAAGTCTTCGTAGGGAGTAATTTTTTATAATTATTTACAAAAAAACATTTCCATTAGCGCTTATGACCGAAAAAACTTTAAACATGAATAACTCATTTCAATCATGAAAAATTTGGTTTAAAAATGGACTTTTTAAATATAACTTTCATTTAACGAAAAACGAAGGCCTAAATGAAAAAAGAAACAATTTATAAGTTTCGCTTAAGTCTTGACAAGGTAACAAAGCAAACCCCATTTTTTGCTTTTAAACTAATAAAGATATATCAATAAACAATTAGCGATGTAATGGTTTTTGCGCGCGCTGGCCGACTGCCGCCGCTGCGCCGAGATTTCCTATACCCTTGTATATATGACGTCATGGTGTGGCAAATGTAGCATTTTAATTCGATTTGGGCTCCCATATATAGGATAACAGAAACATTTTCAATGTTAAAAATCTAAGCTTAAACTGAAATGGACAAGAACTTCCCCGTTTCCACTTCCACTTTGACTATCGAGTTAAACAAACTCCAATAAGACAACAAATTTTGGAAGTAGCATCGTCTTTGCGCCGCCACCCATCCACCTGCCCTTTATCGCCATTAATATTATTTCACTTCCAGCGCATCCGCGTCGCGCCGGCGCAGCGCGTCAGTCGATCACAGAATTGCCAGGTCTGCTGATTTCGGCAGTAAGATACCGATCTACCGATTTAAACAAAAGTTTAATTTAACGATATCTTCAACTGCGTCTTTAGTAGAAGAATAGAAGTCTAGAAATCTAAGTCTAGAATAGAAGCACTTTTAAAAATCTGACACATTTGAACTAAAAATTAAGCGACTATCGCGTCGTAAACCGTATAATCGTGAAAAAGCTCTGTATCAGGATTCCTATTCGAGAATTTCATTCCAAACCTTTTACAAAATATGTGTTTAATGGTAGTTCACATTTCAAAAATATTTTTTTAGGTATACAGGGTGAGCCAAATATATTTTTACACTTAAATTTTAGTTTTTCAAATAAAATGCTTTATATTTGTTTAGTTCAGTCAATTTGCTATAAAATTCCGGTACCAAAAATACTTTAATACCATAAGGTATACTGAGCGATTTTTGAATTATGACCACGTCCATGAGGACATCAATCTAGACGTCCAAGAAACTTCGTATGAGAACTTCTAATCGAGACGATCGATTTATTGTAAGTTTATCGCTAAGAGACCGCCGCCTCCGTTTGTCAGCTTTTCAAGAAGAAGAATAAATGAAGCAAATTACAAAAAAATGTTAATGTCTTCTTCAAAAGCTAATATCTCCAACAAAAATAAAGCTAATGAGATGAACCAAAAAACAAACTATCGAGAAAGGATGTATCTAGATGATAAAATGATGTATTGCTCTTTTAATATATTCCACAGGGAGTTTCAAACTTCCACCAAAATACTAACATTTTGTTTTCTCTCATATAATTAACAGATGGAGAGTTTTATTTTTAATTTAGAAAGAGATCAAATAATTTGGCTACATACTGCTTAAAAAATCATCAAAATCGGCCCACTATAACCTCTAACCACTATTAAACTTTAAAATACATCAAAGTTTTTTAAAGGTGTCCATTTTTCGTGCCGGTGAATGTATTTCAAAAACTATTCATTTTAGTCATATACTTTTCTAATCAAACTCGCCTTTATTTTTCTACTATAATCCGAAAATCAATTAATATGATTAACTCAATTTAATATGATTAACTCAATTCCAAAAAACACAACTTTGATGTGTAACTTTTTTTGGGGACACCCTGTAGAATATAATTTTAGAAAATGCTTTAAATTGACTTACATAAGCTCACAAAATTTCACTGCAATACAAACTTTTGTTCTTGCAAAAACCGCGTCGTATATGACGCACCACCCTGTATAATTCGATTTCAATCAAAATTTCAAAGACTAGAATTTAAGCAGAATAGGTATACTTCTTCTCATTTAAAGCTTCCCAATATGGCGGACTTCAGTATGGGAGGCTTCAAGAACGAAAATATCTAGACTGGAATCGACCGTACTTCAAATCGTTCAAATTGGTAATCTGTGGTAAATCTAACTGAACTCTTTGGTTTGGGTTTGCTAAAAGTTTCTATTCGCAGATTCTACTTGATTTTGTTCTTTTATTTAACTTGCAGTACTAATTATATAGTTATAAATAATCTTATAACCGATAAAGAACTGAGAAATAGCGTGGAAGATATTCAAAATGTGTAAAATGCTTAAAAATGTTTAAAAAACATTGACTTGTCCACAAATTCGTAAAAATAAATTAGTCCAGATGTTTGTAAAAAGGTCTCTAATTATTTTGAGAAGTTTCCTCGTAAGTGTAATTTTCAGGTTTGTAATATGTATATGATAATAAATAGATTAAAACTTATATTTCAGGAAACAGCGCGGGCATTACAAATTGTTGTAAATCAGTTTTAAAATACATATATAAAGAAAGTATAAAAGTTGAGTTAGTAGAGAAGACACAGTAGTTGTAAGTAGACAGTAGACTGTAATAATTTCAATAATCTACGTTTTTATTTATGACAACCACCTAACAACCTAACTTTAACGTCAACTTCACAATCCTGAATGATGTTATTATTAACCAAAGAGTAAATAAATTTCTGAATTCGCTAACGCCAACTTATTTTTCATTAAAAAAATTACCAATTTTCGCAACTAGGTCGGCCATATTGAGGAACTTTTAAAAGATTTGAATTATATAGCTTATGCGTTAGATTCATTTATTTCAATAAATTTACTTAGAACAAAAAATTAAGAAGGAAAACTAAGAATTTACTTTACCTTATTTTTAATATTACTAAAATAAAAAAATAAAAATAACGAAAAAAAAATGGGTAAACATTTTAGTATTTTATCTATAAAACACAATAAAGAAGGTTTTACATTAATACATTCACAGTAATTGAATTCCGAGGTAAAAGTCTCTGGACACTCCACTAATATTAGCTTTGCCAAACCCGTATAGAGTTTGACGGTTAGGTACTATTTAACCTATCAAATGATTAAGATGAAAACTAGATTAAAACTAAGAAGATTGTCTTTACTTAAATCAAGGAAAATCCTTGATTTTTCTCTGTCGTAAGTTTTGACAAACTTCTTCGAGTGTCTTGGACCGTTGCAGAAAACCCAATCCAGATCAATATACCACCTAAAACGTTAAGCATTTTTGTTGGTTAGGTAAATTTGATTACGAGTAAAAAATAAGAACTTGCGTAGTGTTATTATCTTTTCAGATTCCAAAAGTTCAATTCAAAAAATTAGTAAAAATCTCTTTAAAGCATCTGCTGATTATTGGACCTTAAGAACCAAACGTTTAATTTGTTTAGCAAATTCTAATGGTTTTGACGTCAGGATTGCCTGGATTCCAGGTCATTCCAATATCTTGGGAAATACAGAGGCAGATTTGTTGGCTAATATTGGAAAAGATTTAAATATTCCGAAATCTATGGAGATGGATTCAATAGATATTTTTAATTCAATTAAAACTGATATTTTGTGTAATTATAAAGAAAATTAGAAATCTCGTATGAAAGGAAAAAAGCATGTGTATTTTAGATAGAAGACATATTACAACCTTAATTAGAATGCGTACAGGCCATTGCTTAACAAAAAACCATTTATATAAAATTAAAGTGAAGGAAGATCCATTCTGTGAGTGTGGCTCTGTTGAAGACCTAAATCATATCTTTTTAGAATGTCCTATACATTTTTTGTTTAATTTGGATTTATATAAAAAATTTATTGAAATGAATTTTCCTACTCCACTATCAATATTTACAGTTTTGTCTAAGCCAAGTGAAAAATTAATAGAAACTATTATGATATTTTTAAACATTAATAGAATTAAATTATAATGCTCAACTTTCTATTTTTTATTTTCATTTTGTTTCAGTTTCCGAATGCAGTCTGTTTGTGTGACCTCTACCTATGTGCCTTTGTTTGTGATATGATCTTCCTTTCAGCACGTCATTTATATATTTAATAAATAATAATAATAACATTTTACAGTCACATGTCACAGGTTACCTTCATAGAAGTTAGTTATATTAAAATTTACCCATTATACATTTTACTCAGATAAGAATCAGTGGCCTTGATATGGTTTAGAGCCAGTCAACATCTTGGTCACTCTCAAATTGAGCTGGCGGTTGCCTTGTAGCAGAGCCATCATAAAAGAAGAAGAAGAAGAAGAAGATTTTGGATTCTAACACAGTAGCATTTTACAAAATAATTTTCTGATTCAGGGGTAAAATACCCAGGCTTCTACGTATTTTTGTAAAATTAAGCACTGAAGTAAAGATAGGTATATATTTTTCTAAAATCTTGTTCCTTAATTAATTTAAAACTGACCGACTAGTGTGAAGCCGCCTTTAACGACAATTCGCGGTTTGCGTCGCGATCGATCAGGAAGAAGAGTCGGGTCTCCTTCTTCGGCGATGCGCAGGGTCGCACCGGCCCTTCCTGCACCGGGTCAGCGAGTTTCGGCGACCTTTGACTTGCCGGATGATGAAGATGAAGATTTTCGCACAAGTGCATATGAATAAACCATATATAAGGATGAGTCGAATCGAGCATTGACATGGTATACTTAGCCAGCGAGCGAGGCGTGACGGTTTGCATTTGGAATTATTGATTTGTCAGTTACCTATCATTGATTTATGTATTACCTTTTATCCTTTAGTTTTAATCCTCAGCTTTACTGTAATTACTTAACTAATTAACGATTTTTTTTATTAATTATTGTTTTTTACAAAATATAATTTTTTATTCCCGAATATTATCTTGCAAATTTTAACTGCAAATAAATTATTATTTAATTACCTCTTAAGAAATAACTCCTTCGAAATATCCAGGGTACTCCGAACTATATTCGGGAAACTTTGGCAGAATATTCTGCAGATAAAAATAAGTAACAAAGTTTTGGAGATATACTCTGTTTTTTTTCTCAGGTAAGATTTCGACAGACGACGACAGAAAAAAAGCAGATGACGTCCATACCAATCTATTTATTTCACTAAAAAAAGTTTCTAATATTTTTAAGTTAACTATAGACGGGTTTATACCGTATGATCGAAAAAAAAACGGCCTCCAGTTGGCTGGGAAATGACGATCGATGACATTTCCCATATAAATTTACATATAAAATGACAGCGATCTTCATTTCATAGCCATCGTTGACGCCGTTTTTTCTCGATCATACGGTATATAAATCCGTCATGCGTCGTCTCTTGTTTTTATCCAGAGTTTTATTGGTTTATTTCAAAAATGACAGATCATATATTTTGAATATTATTGGAGTGACGGAAAGATGAACGGAAAAAGTGATCTCGGACGCAGATGCGTATGAACTCGCCTTTAGATTTTTGAGGCTTGTCAAAGTCTTATTAGTCAAATTATGTCAAATACACTGCGTTTTTGAAGATGATGTATTTTGATTCGTGTTATTACGTGTGTTTTGTGCCTTTTGAAGTTTAGTGAAGGAAAAATTGGGGGAAAATTAACTGTAGACCCAGAGCCCAGAGCACAGTTTATAGTTAATATTCGGTGCCCAGGCAGATAGTTTTATACACCAATAAAGTTTGTATAACACCTCGTTTATATACCATCTCGTCGAACTGCTTAAAACTGGAGTAGCTGTAAAATAACATCATACTAATAATAATAAAAATAATAGATTTTAGTACTGCAGAAAGATAATGTCAAAAGGTACTGGTTCAAAATAATTAAGATTAAAGTTAATTGATCAACTTTTAAGGTATAAAATTTGGCTCTCTGTGGATTCCTGTGGAATATTACAAATTTTTATTTATACATAAGTTATATGTTATATTGATAAATATAATAATAATAAATTCAGGAAATTTCTTGAAGCTAGAAAGTAAGAAATAGTTCTTTTTTATATGTTTTTAGTATGTGGTGTTTTCTTCTTATTTGTTTTGTATTAACACACCGTATTTTTTTAAATAAAATAACCCGATTAGATTTTTTTCAGTTTTAGCTAGTTTTTTTCACAATATTTTGAAGTAATATTTTTTTTTTACTTGTGAAGTAATCAATTTTAAATATATTAATTTCATGCATTCCAGTTGTACTAACTTATTTTTTTATAAAATAATATTAACTACTTTGAAATTAAAATGACAGACACATCTATGACTGTCAAGAATTTTGTCGTTGAACAGACTATACAGGGGTGTAGAGGTGCATTCTTATTTAAATTTTTTCCAAAAAATTTCTGAACTAATGTCGATATTTGAATGAAAATTGTTGTCGGGGGGACGTTTTTTGACATGATAAATTTCAATTTGATGTCAATATGAGTCGTACTTGAGAGGAGAGTCCTACTCTGTACTACTACGCCATCTACATATTTTTTAACTTGCTTGAAGAGTAATAACTTTTCGTCCGTATTTGTACAAAAATGCTGAGTAAAAAATTGGCGCCGGGAGGCACGTATAGCCGCCCATACTAAAATATGTTGGTAGGCAGTTCTTTTAGTTTCAAAGTAAAGGAATTTTTCAATTTTTTTTATCTCAAAAACTGCGACTTTGATTTTGATGTTATTACAAATTTTGTTGCAAATATTATTCCTAATCTTAAATTGAAAACCGCGTTTCGCTAGCTACTGTAATTTTGGAGATTTTTAAAAATTTTTAACCCCCTCCCATACCCCCTTACCAATCCCCCACCCCCACCAAAAACTAATGGCCGGATTCTCGGTTGCCACAGTATTTTTGTGCCAAATTTGGTTAAAATCGGTTTAGCGGTTTTTGAGTTATCGTGTTACAGACGGACAAACAGACACCATGAAAATATTTTGTATTTAGGTCATTTATGACACAAATAACTCATTTTGAGTGAAATTAAAAAAACTTTTTTTTGCCGATCCTACCATACCTATTGGTATGGTCGGCTAAAAATATACAATTACTACATTTTTACTTAAAAAGGTCTCTTGGTAAAGATCGCTACATGTAATGGTTCTGGAGATATTTGGAGTCCAAAATTATCAATACCTGTCATCATTGATATAAATTAAACATTATAGTTTACGGTTGGAACTTTAGGTATTACAACAACAAAATTAAATACTAATTCACAACAATACAACTAAACACTTTACTGCATTGGACGCGCGTTTCGCTAACCATGTTAGTATCTTCAGCCAGATGATTAAAACTCAAAATATATAAAATAAATTATGATTATTGTTAGTTCCCAGTACTTAATACGCAGAAAAAAAGGATTAATATATGTTTTGGTGCCTGAGAAAGTTACAATAAAGTCACAAAAACATAATTCTTTCCTTTCAAGCCTTCCCAAACAACCACGATTTTTTTTTTGCATATAAAATAAATAAATTAAATATGTTGACTAAATAGTTATTAAACTGAAATAATAAATTTGAAATGTTGTGTGCCGAAAGTTCAACAGAAACTGTTGAACTTTCGCAGAAAAATGTATGATTAAATCAGTTCCCAAAATTAAAAAAATATGTATGATCGAATTTTTTTGCAGAAAAATGTATGATTAATATAAAAAAATAATAAGTTCCCAAATTTATCATTTCATTCAAATAACTATCTACTCAATATGCTTATTTTTTGTCAGTAATGATACGTGTTGACTATTTCCTTTCTAAATATTTTCCGAACGGTTGTTTGTAGCGATTTTTACCAAGAGACATTATTATTTGAGTAAAAAGTGACGGAAATGTATATTTTTGTCGCTTACCTAGTAATTTTATTCAGGTTGTGATAAGTTATACAGTTACTGTTAAAACAAATACATTACTGCCATCTACATCTTTACCAAAAAAAAACAAAATATGAATAAAAAATACAAAAAAAACAATATAAAAAAGAATATATACAGTGTGTTCCTTAATGATATGCTAATATTTAAGGGGGTGATTCTTGGGCCTATTCTAAGGAAAAAACGTCTTCCATGCATCAAATTGATTTGATATTTAAAAAAAATCTTTTTATTTCTTAATTTCCTTCCAGCCGACGCGACGCAGAAACGATTTCCACGCAACAGAAAAAAAATTCACTTTAATGTTTTTAAGCAAAAACTATGCCTCAGATTTTAAAAATAATTTTTATTTTAAGAGAAGTCAGTGGTATACCAATTTTTTCTTCAAATATATTCAATGTAAATCCCGTATGGACGGCACTGGTTGAAATAAATAAAATTGTTTGTACATCAAAAAAGGTATTTGATGACACAAATTTGAAGGCGTAAAAAAAATTTGAAGACGTATATCAAGTTTCATAAAGATACCACCTGTAATAAAATCAGGGTATTATAAAAAAATGTTTTTTTTTAGAAAATTTCATCAACTTGTATCTCAGAAATTAAGATGTTTAGGACATACGTTGATATGAAGTTTTTCTCTTAGAATAGGTCCAAGAATCACAAATATTAGCATGCCATTGCCAAAACACCCTATATAATATACAAAATACCATGTGAATGTGATAAATTTTACATTGGTGAAACATCTAGATCCTTAAAGATTATTTAAGCCCACGGCCACACAGAAAGCGTTTTTTGCGTTTTTAGCGTGAAGCGTCTTTAGCGACTAAAACAAAATAACAGGATTATATAGGAGTGGCCACACCAAGAGCGTGTAGCCTTCGGCATGTCTCGCAAAAAACGCAAATGAAAACAAATCAGTTTGTTTTCTGTAGCGTCTTTAGCGTTTTCTAAGATGAGATCCCGTCATAGGCGGACGTTATATTTAATAATACAATAAAAATAAATTATATAGTATGCATTTTTTTCATTTTAAAGTATTATCTAAAAATATTTTTATAAAGAACATCTACTCTTTAGGAAGATTCTATTAAATTCAAATATTTGAAGGAAATGTTTGAAAAAGTATAGTTTGAAATGTTGAAAAAGTAATAAATTAAAGGAATATTTTCTTACGCGTAAACAAAAAACAGAAACAAATAGTTTTTGACGGGTAAAAAATAGTTTTTTACGTGTAACAAATAGTTTTTTACACTTAAAAAATATTTCTTTTTGCGTAACAAAAGTTGTTTTACCAGAAACAATAAGTTTTTGACGCGTAAAAAAATAATTTTTTACATGTAACAAATAGTTTTTTACACGTAAAAATATTTTTTTGGGTAAAAAAGTTTTTTTACCAGAAGCAATAAGTTTTTGACGCGTAAAAATTAGTATATGCGTAACAAATAGTTTTTTACACATAAAAAAATATTTTTTTTGCGTAAGAAAGGTTTTCACCCGAATCAATAAGTTTTTGCCGCGTAAAAAAAGAGTTTGTTACGTGTAACAAATAGATTTTTACACGTAACAAATGGTTTTCTACGCTTAAAAAATAGTTTTCTACCAATAACAAATAGTTTTATACGCGTAAAAAATAGTTTTCTATCAGTAACAAATAGTTTTATACGCGTAAAAAATTGTTTTTTACGTGTAACAGTTTTATTCGCGTAAAATAATTAAAATAGTTTTTTACGTGTAACAAATGTTTTTTTATGCGTAATAATTTGATTCACTTTTACAAAATTTGTATTAAAATATCAATATTTTTGATAAACACATGGACTGCATACACGTCGCGTCACTACGTATTTCTAAGTCGTTAGCACGTTTCGTTTGAACAAGCTCGTGTGTCAGGGCCGTCCCACTAGCTCGTATGCCACGGCTTTGAATTTTTACTCCCAGCGCGCGTAAAGAGTTTTCACTCCGAAATGTTTTATAAATCATGTCCTAAAATTGCATTAGCAACTAGAGATATTTACTATTCTATTATATAATTATAATTATTTATTATATTATATTATAATTATATCAAGTACTAACCACAACACTACAACATAAAAAAACTGTAGACATAAAAACTAAAATTCGTAAAATAAATGGCAAATAATAATAATTATTTTTACATACACCACTGGCATTAGCAGTAGATTGTGTTTGTCTCCGAATATATACCCCGGCCCGTCCACAATTCAATCCCAGCATCTTTTATCTTCGTCTCTTCAACGCTAACGGCGCCGATCTCGCCTATCTCTTTCTCACAGGATTGATTGTTGGACGGGCCGGGAATCCACGAGCTTGCGACGTTACTAATTGACATACTGATAGAAACTGCAGACCTGCCGCGTCTTTTGCGTGTTTTTAATGGACACAAATCGAAAAAAGCGCTTAAAACGGTAAAATCGCAAAAAGCGCTTAACCCTTAAGTACTAACACCCCGTCTCACAGACGCAACGGACTAGCTGGACATATGACATATCCCCTCCTCTCCGCTTCTAATTATCATCCATCTATTTAATTTTAATACGAATCAAAACAAGTTAAAGGCCGCCAGGGCAATTTGCGAAAGTGCAAAAGTGTAGTTTTCGGAATATTTTAGTTCAAACTGTCGATGCCGTCTGACAGACGGAGTATTAGCGTTAACGTAAGTTTTTTTTTTAATTTGTGGAATGAATCGAGCACCTAGTAGCTCAAAACATGTGAAGTATGGCGAGCAAAATTACAAGGATACTCTTCTAAAGTGGTTTGAAGAGACTGGCAGCGATAATAGCAAAATATAGTGACATAGAATCCGAATGTGGCGAAAATTTTACCATAGAGAGCCATCATAATTCTGAATTCGAATTAGAAGGTAAAAAACCGTTTTTAACTAATATCTAATGGCTAATGGTATGTAGCTGTGTATGTTTTCTTATAGATGATGAAAATATGAATTTGAACGATCAGTAGACTAATATCGAAGAAAGTGAAGAGAACAATTGTTTGCAATGCGCAAAAAAAGTGTGTAGGGAACAAGCCTATCGTTAGGCATTGTCATTTTTTTATTCTTTATATTTTCTTTTGCTTTTTTGTGCTTAATAGATAGGTTTTTATATACTAAATATAATAATAAATTTGTTTTTTTATTTTCCTTTCATTTTTTTTCTATCTCGATGAGAAGCAAAGATATGTCAAAAATCCAAAACTAGTACTTTTATTTCAAAAATATAAAACATGTTCGCATAATATAAGCATTAGATGTTTTTTTCCTGTAGTTTTAATGCTAATGATTCACTCCACTTACAAAAAATCTGTTAGACACAAACTAAATATGTATTTTTTTAATGCGTCTCTCAGACGGTCTGTTAGTAAAGGTGCGATTATTTTAATATGTTAGTACTTAAGGGTTAAGACGCAAAAACGCAAAACGCTTAAAACGCTTTCTGTGTGGCCGTGGGCTAAGAAAGGGCGATTTTCACAAATCTTAGATTTGTCAGCATTCATGGGACCCAGGGCACAGAGTAGATTTTAACAACGCAAAAATTATAAAGAAAGAAGCGATAGCCCCTAAAAGAAAAATAAAAGAAGCTTAAATAGATTGCTCATGCATCTGTAGATGTTAGTAATGTATGGCAATCGCTTCTTTGATTTTAAAGAACATAACATAAATAAACATAACATACGTAAAAATTAAAAACAAATTAAAAAATAATCATACAGAAAGTTTGAAGTTTTTTGGTTTTACTTTATTAAGTAATTGTCATCAGGTAGTAATTGTGGCGGGCCGTGGCTCCAGCGTAGTGTGTCGATCTGCGGAGCGGAAGGTACTGGGTTCGATCCCCAGCCAGTACGGTCGTTTATTTATTTAAATAAAAATATTTATTTATCTAAACAGGGCGACCAACGAGTCACCACCTCAAGGAAGGCAATGGCAAACCACCTTGAGTATATTTGCCTTGTACAGACTCTTAAATAGTGCCGTTCGGATTCGGCGATAAACTGTAGGTCCCGTGTACTTGTGAAACACTGATGACACACATCACAAGTACATGGGAGAGGCAATCGACGCTCTATATAGAGTACTGTAAGAAGAAGAAGTAATTGTTAATTTTGAAGTTTAACTTCATATAATGCCATTTGAACAGAACGTCAACGGTTTTTATAGACGTATCTGTTTTTAAGAAAAACCAAGTGTTCCCGAACAGTTGCATTTAGATTTTAAATAGTTCTTTCCTTTGTTCTTCGTGTTTTTTGCTTCCGACGACATTTCCCGAAACATTAGAGGCATTTTTTTGTCCGTTAGGCAAATTTGTTTACTAGTAAACCACTGCTGACAATTAGTCTCCGTTGGACTAACGCAGTAGTGTTTACAAAAAATAACTCTTTTATTTTGTAGATTTTCTTACAGTGGCAGATAATAAATGTGCATACGTTAAAATCTCGTATTTGAGAAATAAAGGATTCAAAAACTCTCTAACAAGCTCTTCCGACCCATTAGAAAGTAAAAGTGTTTAATTGATTCGAGCATTATTAATAACCAAACAAGACTGATCGATCTATCGAAAGACATCGTCTAAACGATTATAGGAACATGTCATTAGAAATCGTTTTATCTGTTTTTCCTTTAATTTCAATTCCAACAACGCATTCATCGATTATACAACGAGTCGAACATGATTTATACTAGCAAGACAATGCTATACCTCTTGCAGATAATAGTAACAGTATATTAAGTACCATTGTGCTGTTTATTCCTACCAGTAAACGTTACAAGCCGATAGTAGTGCCGATGGTGTATTTTTAAAGATACACGCCGGTGTGCGTTGAAAAATATGCGTTTTGTAGGCCTATTTAATATTGTAAAATGAGAAATTTCTCGTTTAATTTTAATTATTTTAGTATTGAAAATACTTCTGGCCGCGTTTATATGGGACCCATCTTTGAAAAAACGACATGCTAGAGGCTACATGGAGTTCAATAACCTGCCTAATCAACTAGTCAACACGTAAGTCGATAGCTGAATAGAGCAAGGCCGTTCGAGGGCCGAATTGAGGTATTATTAGTGTGGGCCAACTATTTTATGATTGGATATGGATGTTTAGTCTGGGAAAGACGATATTATTATAAAAAAGAATAGGTATGCGTCATGGATAGAAGGGGCCTAGGTACAAGAGAGGCACTGGTCGCAACCCAGGTGTTGGTCCAAAACTGCTACGACCAGAGAAAGGACGTAGCAATGTGCTTCATAGATTACGAAAAAGCGTTCGATAGAGTACGAGATCAGAAACTCGTTCAAATACTGAGACGGCTAGACATAGACCAGAAGGATGTGCGCTGTATTGAGAACTTGTACTGGAACCAATCAGCTGCAGTTAGGGTTGACAATGAAATTACAGGAGCACAGCAAACACATCATTGACATCAACACAAAAAAGACAAAATTCCTAATAGTTACCCGCAAACCAGATGACTACCAGAATGCAAGACTAACGCACAATGGGGAAGACATAGAACGGGTAAAAAAGTTCAGCTATCTGGGAACTTGGGTATGTGAAGACTGGTCTTCGGACGTGGAAATCAAGTGCCGTATAGAAAAAGCGAGGAGCGCATTTATGAAATTTAAAAACGTCTTAACCAACTCTGACTTTGACCTTGATCTTAGAGTAAGATTTACAAAATGTTACGTATGGTCCGTGTTACTATATGGTATGGAAGGCTGGACATTGAAAGTCAGAAACATGAACAGGCTGGAAGCGTTCGAGATGTGGGTCTACAGAAGAATCTTGAAAATCCCATGGACAGCAAGAGAGACCAACGAGGAAATCCTGAGGAGGATGGGGAGAGAGCGTGAACTGCTAAGCACAATAAAACACAGAAAAACAGCGTACCTGGGACATGTTATGCGCAATGAGAGATACCATTTACTCCAACTAATAATAGAAGGAAAGATAGAAGGAAGAAGGGGATTGGGCAGGAAGAGGATGTCGTGGCTCCGAAATGTTAAACATTGGACGGGAATAAGAACTACAGGAGAATTAATTCACGCCACCGGAGAGAGAGAAAGATGGTCAGAACTGATCGCAAACATCCATTAATGGATAGCAGCAGAAGAAGAAGATGCGTCATGGGTTGTTAAAGGCATGGGTTGTTAAGTACAGTTGGGCTATTTTAATCTAACTCTTTCCGTATGAGAAGCAGGGGGCAAATTATACGTGAAAGAGCGGAATAACATAAATAATAAATTTAGACTAATGCAATATTTTTTCTTGGCGCGTAGGATAATGCGCACAATCGATGCATTACAGGGAATAATTAATTAAATCATTAAGTTCCAAAACATATATTAATTCGGGTCTCATCGGATCTGCTGATATATTTTGATAAAATTTAGGCTATTAGGACCTATATTTTTTATATGATAATTATTTTTTTAATTAACAACTTAGGACAAAGAAAAACCTTGCATGGTTTCCACCACCAACGTAAAACAAATGAATTCAAGGCGGTGCCAAATATTTATTGGGATAAGTTTTTATCGTTTAAATATTGTTGTAAATAATAATTATCATTTAATTAGTGCTTATTAAATTTCACAACACGGCGAAATTTCAACAAAATCGGCTAACGGATTTTTGAGATATTAATAAAAAAAGGTCTATTAGAAAACACCTTGACACCCCTGTATCTTTAAGATTATACATTTCCGGACACATGTTTATATGAACTTTTTACCTTAAAAACACTCAAAGAATCACCTCCTGAAGTTTGGCCAGATACTTAATTAACATCCTGTATTTAAAAATGGCTAGCTAGTGATTTAGTAAGCTATGTTTATTTTAATAGGAAAAAAATATTTCATAAAAAATAAATAAACCCATAATACAAATACTATACACCAATTAATTAATTTTAATTGTATCTAAAGGCACTTTAATAATTGAAAAATGGACTGGAGCACTTAAAAATAACTTCATAGAGTATACCAAATATGCTAAAAATAATAATTCCAATAAAAAAACACAAATGGCACATTAAAATCTGCATTATCTGAAATCAAACTATAGGTAAACGGCTAATAAAATAATAGAGACAAGACATCTATAACAAGATGGGCAGTTTTTAATAATTATTCCGAGTTTTTATTACACACTTGTTTTACAATTATTGTAATACAGTAGCATTCCTTCAAATAAATTTTGATTTAAGTATTGTTAATATAGTCATATTAATGATTATAGCCCGTATGATTTCTAAAATAAATAATCAAGCGTGTTTTTATCAGAATTATTAAATGATTAAGTAGAAATAGTTAATATTTAGTAACTTCGTAAGTGTTATATTTTAATATAATTATGGATTTAATAATTAAATAATTATCTTAAGTTTAAATTGTGGTAAACTTGTATCAGTTTCAATCATTTATGTTTAAAATCTTAGGGAAGGCAATATAGATTTTAGGCAGGAGAACTCAAGAGAACGACTGTGTAATTAGTAATTAAGACTTTACAATTTTTTTTACTTGCCATTTTCTTCGTTGTGTCACACACAATCTGAATTTCGGATATGATGCAGAACTGATAAATTGGACCAAATATATTAATTGCAGGTAATCAAAGACATATTTTTGTTAACTTTGCAAACATCTAAGGCATGCAATAATTTTAAAAAATTTTGACGTGAGATTACTTTATAATTCTTGGAAGTCTTGGATGATAAAGATTTGAATTATTATGGGTCTGTTTTGTTTAAGAAGGTAACAAATAATTTCAAAAACTCAACTATCAAAATTTAATGGTAGCAAATTTTTAAAATCATGCATAGCTATAATGTTCTATATTAATTGGACATACTGAATGTAAACTAGGTATAGTTGCTGCAATCGATAATATATTTTGTTGCTTTTTCATATTACACAACATTTTCGTCATAACAAAAAACCGTCAATACCGCTACTCATATTATGAGCACCTATGACTTAAATCTCATAATGATGTTTAAAAATACATAGGTATACATACTATGAGTAGTGGTTGTGACGGGTTTTTACTAGGTATGATGAAAAGAAGCTGCAAACTATCCTGAAACTATATTTTAATTTATTTATATCTACAGTAACTATTACTTATTTTTTGTACGGCGAATTTAAATGTATGGACTGTCCATAAATTTACACCGTAAGTTCGAATATTGGTTAAACCTAGAAATACCCAGGTAATAGCCCGAAATATGCAAAAGAGGGAGTGAGTTTAAGTTAGATTAGAATTAGGTTTTAGTTGGTTTTGCATTTATAAAAATATAGGCCTAATCTAAACTTAATCTAAAGTGACCTTTTTTGCATATTTCGGGCTTCTACGTGGGTAACCCTAAGTTTAACCAATATTCAGGCTTTTACGGTAACATAATACTCATTCTGATTGGTTTAATCTCTCTCTATAATGAAACTGTGGGTTCGAGGTGCTATTGCAAATTAATGCCATTAATTCTATATATATATATATATATATATATATATATATATATATATATATATATATATATATATATATATATATATATATATATATATATATATATATATATATATATATATATATATATATATATATATATATATATATATACATACATACCTCACATTTATATAGTGTCGTGGCCGTGATCGTGACCATTCATTAATCCGTACACGTTCATCTCCATCATTAATATTTTTCTTACTAAATTCTTCACTTTTATAAAAAGCCATCACGATAAAAATACACAAATATCAAAATTATTTAACGATGCGAACGGTTCACTTGTTCACTATACGTATCTGGAATATATTTGCGAATGGCCATTAGCAATACTTTAGACTGCCGGAGTGCTGACGTCACGAATGTCAAATTGCTTTCCAAACAAGCTTTAGTTCTTTTATATTTCTATTGAGCTCTTCCAAATGACGTCACAAGTTAATATAAAATGTAAAAAACAGGTGATTGCTGACCACCGCCGACTTTTGTGTCTGGTATTTTCAATACGCCTATGATGGTTGCGCATAATGCGCCTGTTGCAAAATATGTGAATTTTTTGTTAATGAATTACAAAACAACAGCTATGATTAAAGAGATATTGCATTATTCAATAGATGCCTGATGAATTATGGTATGGACATCATTTTTTCAATTTAGTTTCTCTATATATTTTTCTCGGTTATAATCTAGAATACAAAAAAAATTAAACAAACAAAAATGTGTGTGCACTATGTGCGCATATTTGCAGTGAAACTTCTTACGAATACTACTACTACTGCCATTACTCGCTGACGAGTATTTGACACGCATCAAAAGATGGATTACGCAAGGCGTTTCCTGTCATGAGCTTTTCTGTGACTGAAAAGCCCGATACGTGATGTTATCTCTCTTCCGCACTCCGGACATTCAAAAATCTCATTACTTTGTTGCCTGTTTACTTTTTTGTTGTCGTTATTAACTGAGTTTACAATTATCCTCCATTGCGTTCTATTGTGAGCGGCTTCCTCCCACTGATGCTGCATACTTTCCTCCCCTTTAAGTTTTCATGAACAACATCTTTGTATCTTTTGAGGTGTCCACCCGGTTTCCTCTTACCCTCTACAACTTCACTGTAAAGAAGAGATTTCCGTAGGCGGTTTTCTTGCATCATGCATACGTGGCCAGCCCAAGCGAGATTTAGTAATCATGACTTCAGCGCTCTCGCAGCTTGCTTTTTTAAGGACTGATACGTTTGAGACATGGTTGTACCATTTGATTCTTAAACGTTGTCTAAGGTGTCTCTGTTGCAACTTGTTTAATGCGCTCGATAAAAACGAAATTATATTACCATAGGAACGCGTTTAAATTTTTATTTTTTACTATCGTTACTTTTTAGAAAATCGAAAAACTAACTGCACATTCTCATAGCCACTTTTTATGGCTATCTGATGATAGCCATAATAGTTTGTGAGATACAGAGACCAACTTAATTTTTTTAAATACGAACCTGCATTTTTTATTTCAGGTTTTGAAAGAATTCGGCCTCCTGAGTATAATGATATGCCACATTTAATATTTTTTTTGTTTTGGACATTTGAACACAAATTATTTAAACTAATTTCAAGCCCGGTTCTGTTTTTTTAAATATTTAATTTATTCATCCTTACAATATTGATAAGTTCAATCAAAATCAGGAAAATCAAATGCAATAAAGTAATAAAAAATAATATAAATAACATAAACAATCGAAACATTTCCCCGGAAGATGGTAGAGCAGTATAGTGGCCAGCGAAGTTCCTGGACCTCTCTCTAAAGGGGGGGGGCATTACTTGACGTCATTTGTAAAAGAAAAATCAATACATCTCAACATTTACAATAAAGAGTACAAAATACATTCGGAAGTATAAGATCTGTTCAAAGAGCTTTAAATAATATTGGACGAAAAATTCGGATATGTAGAGCATTAGAAACCAGATACTTTGTAGAAGTTGATTTATTTATATAATAACCCTTCTCCCCGCCCCTAGGACGATAAAAAAAGTTAAATATAATATCTTTAAATTGCTGACCTGGATATTATTTATTTGAATCTTTCAATTGGCTCGATTTTCCTTATTCAATGTTAATTAGCATTAATTATAAATATTGTTGCAATGAATATAATCAGATTAAATAATTTTAAAAACCAGAGTCGGACTTGAAATTATTTTGAATAATATTTAGGTAAATAGTTTTGTTGTTGTTAAGGTACCCAAAAGAAAAAAGTATAAAGTGTGGCATATCATTGTACTCAAGAGACCGAGTTCTTTCAAAACCTGAAATAAAAAATGCAGGTCCGTATTTAAAAATATTAAGTTAGCCTCTGTATCTCACAGATTATGAGCTAATTTGAAAATCTAAAAATACTATCAGATAGCCCTAATAAATTGACTATGAGAATGTGTAATTAGTTTTTTGATTTTCTAAAATGTAACGACAGGGAATGTTCGTATATATTACGCTTACCGAGATATCAATGCTCGTACCTCGAATTTGTAGCACCCTAAATAGATAATGTGAAATATCTAAGCACGTTTTGTCAAGTGATGTGAAGGTGCAGTGGAAATGTCTTGTCAAAAAATGTGTTTTGTAAAAATTGAGATTTAAGAAATATTTTATTTTTTACATAAAACAGTTCCCACCAATGACACATTTTAAATGAAGCAAATATCAGGCCGAATGACGACCGTGGCAGTAAGGTACGCATGTCTTTTCGGTACCCGAACGGTACTTATAAATGCTCGCTGACAAACAAGCGAGTAACATCTGCATACAATCAACCATAAACTGAGAGGTACCATCGCTACGTACCTCCGACGGCACAAAGGTACCCGATAATATGTAATAACTGTTCCTTGATTTGTTTATTAACTTGTGAACTGTGTGGCGGGCTTCGGGAATATACAGGGCGGATTTTTTTTTTAGATAGGTATAACTAGTCATTTATATATTTATCTGTTGAATTTGTCACTATACACCGTAAGTCCTCGTATTGTCTTTACGGACCGTAAACTTTAAGAGGAAACTTTTTTATTATTAACATTTTGAGAAAAATGCATTCTTCATATGAAATTTTGCTTGTTTTCTCTTTTATGAAAAGTGTTTCAATTCATTCAAAATATTCCAATTTTCTTGCATCGACTCTTAGTTTTTTGTATAGCACTCTTCGTTCAGCTGTCCATCGGTTACATTCCAAGAGGGTATGCTCCACGGTATCAGCATTGGAGTCATGGCAACAATCCAGAAATTGACTCATGGCAACGGTGGCCAGAAAAAAATTGACTCATGGCATAGCTCAGTTCTCCATATTCTCTTTTTATCCAACATTTTATGTCCTTTATAAGAGTTCTAGTCCATTTACCTTTCCCATTTCTGTTTTCACTCCATCTTTTGCACCATATTTCCAAAACCCTATTTCGACTTTCTTCCGCTGTCCCTGAATGTGTCCCTGAATGTTCTTGCCTTTCCATTCTCTCTTCAATTACTATTTCTATTGGGGCTATTTAGCTCAGAACTTGTGCAGCTTCTGGAGATATTGTTCTGCATCCACGACATATTCTTATGACCAATCTTCGTTGTACTGCAAGAAGTTGCTCTCTATGTCTCCGAACCTTGCAGGTTTCTCCCCAAATTTCGGACCCGTACAGAATTGTAGATACTTGTACAGCAGTTAGCCCTCGGCGTTTCGTTTGACCCAAGGTAGACCAATTTCAAATAATTCTGGATAAAAATCGCACCCTTTCTTTCTGCTTTCAAAACTGTATGTTGGATATGCTCAGGAAAGCCTCCGCCCGCTTACAAAACAATATCCAAATATTTTATTGTTTTCTTTGGAACAATTACATTTTGTTTCACATGAAAACGTACACTGAGTGATTTTCGGTTACCAACCAAAATAACAGCCTCCGTTTTATGTGGCGCTATTTCTAGTCCCACCTCATGACCTCATGATTTCATGACCATACTATGCTCTTTCAGCAGTTCTAACGAGGTTTTCGGTACATTTAGCCCTTACCATCAGCGCAACATCATCTGCATAATATGCTATGCCTTCTACTTCTGCTGGGTATTCCATACGAAGGAGTCCATCATATACTACGTTCCATAGTAAAGGACCCAATATAAATCCCTGAGGTATACCTTTAGACATTTTAACTTCTGTATCTTCTACAATCACGCTTCTTTCGCTTAGATAAGATTTTATATTGTCTACTTAATATAAACTTATTTTCCATTGATTTGTAAGTTCATTGATTTTGTAGCGCTTTTTATAAAACATTACCACTGCGAACGGCAGCTTTTCATCGGAGAGCAGTCGTGGATAAGGTATTTCACTAGAGAGAAAACTAATCAATAACAATAAACAAAAAAAATATAGATATTGGGCGCCAGGCATGTACAGAGAAAGAAAACACAGTTGTATATTACTTAAAACTAATGACTATATTTATTCATGATGTTATTTGCTGGTACATGACATTGTAGAGTTCTAGTAAATATATAGTGGTTATATGTCAACGAAAGTGGTGTTAAGAATTGTACTAAATATCTATGAAAACAACTATGATAAAATACAAGACATGTAAAGTTTAAGAGAATATATGAAATGTAGCATTACTTTAATTAATTTGATATATTTTATATGATGTTAGTGCAATAATAATATCTATAAAAAAGTAATACTATTACAAGGCGTAATGTAATGAAACCTAAAATCTAAATCATATTGTAACTACTAAATCGACATAAATGTTCTTAATAATCTAACCACTAAATATAGTCTGTACGATATTATTTAAAATGTACGTTATTAAGTTAAAACTGAAAATCGACCGAAAACCAGAACCTAAATCTACACTTCGTTCTCGAGGCAATCCTATTTCGAAGAGTAGCAGCGTGAGGTGGGCTCATATCTATGTACTGTCTGTCGGCGATCCTGTTGACCAATACAACAAAAGAGGCCAGAATGAGGACACCATGAATCAATACAGCCGTAGCTACTGACTAGGCTTAGAAATGGGAGCGAAGCAGCATGGGGCTTACGCTGTATTCATACTGTGGCAATATGGGGACATTACCCGTACCTTGGAACACTACTAGGACCTTGGATAATGTCTGTAACTTGGACCATAACCTTGGACACAGTCCGTCCATAAGATAACGGTACAGGGGAACACTACCCGTACCTTAGACACAGTCCGTCCATAAGATAACGGTACAGGGGAACACTACCCGTACCTTGGACACAGTCCGTCCATAGATAAGATAATGTACGTCCATAAGACCCTAAAAATACGAAACTCTTGTTTAGAACCAAACAAGATCTAATAAACAAAATAAACCTACCTCGAAACACTTCCGAGCGCTCAATAATAACCAAAGAAACTGTCCTTTCTTCCATGTATCATTCTGGAGGACAAAAGAAAAGGGACGCCAACGTGCCAGCAAAATACAAATACAAGTTAAGTTGGGACATCCAAAACTCTACCCTAAAAATATGCAGTAATAATATCGAATCTAAAAGGATAATATTTCATCTTTACCTGTTGCTTTGAAATAGCAGCTGATTCAGATTATACAGCAAGATTTAAATAATCGCCATTTCTAAAAGCCGGGATGGTTAGGTTAGGCTACAGAGCGCTAAAAGCAAAAGTGAGTCCACAGCACAGAGAGTTGACAGAAGCGATGTTGACAGCGCCTCCACAGAGCGATAACAGGGTTGTGTCAAACGATAACAGGGTTGTGGACTAGAGAACGTAAAAATTACGCCAAGCGCGTCAAATAAACTATCCGGCCTGAACGAGAGGGAATCCGGTGATGATAGGCCCAGACATCATATATTATATATAAAAAAGACATGTAACTAACTAAAACCGTTACAATTTTATTTTCCCAGTTAGCCGATTTGAAGGCATTTTAACATCTAGCATATCACTATTTGACAAGCTAATACTCTTTAGTACTCAAATTGCGTGAGACACTTTTTAAGAGGATTGATTGTATTGATTTTTTTTCAGAACCCGTACTGCGGCTCATTTAAACCACCCTATAGATGTATTTCAGTTTCCAACGATCTTTTAAGACCATTTTTATTAATTTGACCACCGAGTCTTTGCTTGTTCTGAAATGGCTAATCCCGTTTATACTTTTCCAAATTTCTAAATAATATATATAAATTGTATAAATAAATAAGTTTAATGTTAATGATTTTTTTTTCATTATTAAAACCAAATATAATAATAGGAAAAATTATAGACTTAAAAAAACGCGTTAAGATAAACCCAAGTAGCATTTGGACGTTATCTAACGTCGGGTATACGTCGCGTTCAATAAACCCGACGTCGGGTACCAACGTCGGTTCGACCGCTTGATGACCCTTATTTGCACCTAACTGGGGAATACAGATTCGGGTTGCCTCGACGTCGGTATCTGACCTAATAGGGAATGTAATTCTACCAATTACCAACGTCATATTATTACGTTGGATTTTAGTTACTTAAAATTCGTCGCTAAGCACTTACGTTACTTTTGGTTTCATATTCGCTACCAAGAATACATAAAAACCTAACCAAACTACCTAATTACAAATGGATTCATAATAACTCCTTGAATATAACTATAAGTGCCTACCTAATTTCATATTATAATAATTCTGAATCATTAATCCAGACATCAGTTTTGTCAACGGAAGTCACTTTTTTTATATATCTGATTAAAATACTCCGGAAACCAACGAGCGTCTTCAAAATTAGGTAGATTTATGAAATAAAATATCTATAAAAAAGTAACTCGCAAAATATTTTTTTTTATTTTCTAGCTGGTTTAATCATAAAACTGTACTGTGGTTCCCCCCAAAATCAACCTTATCAATATTATTCTACTAGAAATCGGAATGTGAATATCAATTTTAAAAACAAAAAACGCTTTTAAAATGGCTGGCAATCGGATACTTGTTAAATGGCGGATTTCTGTGTCCGACTTAATAAGAACTACCAATATACCAATTCCGACCGGGTCTCCAACATAAAGGTGTACGCGCACTGAATCGGTACCAGTCCGGCGAGAAACGGCGAAGGCGGTGATTCGACTATCGTAGATAGGTAGAGGTAGGAATCTGGCCTCTACAGGCCGAAATGTTTTAGTGGACGCCGGCGCCGTCTATATGTACGATGGTCGCAGTCGCTTTTGCTGGTAAAACGCGTAAAAAATAAAGATTTAATGAAAAGTTTCTGGTTTTATATCCATCAGTGTAGTAATAGTAAGTATTATTTACATAATCAACTGTGTCCGGTTAATGACTGGGTTCGATTAATTATGGTCACTAATTAGGTATCTTAAACTATTCACTGGTCAATAATTGGTTCAAATTGCTTTTTTTCGGAATATCACTTATTATTTGACTATTAATTCAAAATTATAGCAATATTGCAATTTTTTTGAAAGATAATACTTCAAGGTACTCTAAAAACATATAAGCTGAACTTTAACTGGCTCAGAAAAGAACAGTACAGAAATAAAGTTCCATTATCTGCTTAAACGGTCAGTAATTGACTAGTTTACCTTAGTCCACTCACAATTTTTTTACATGATAAAATTTGTTTTGAAATTAATTTTTAATGACAAAAACTCTGATCAAGTTTAAAACTTTAACTACTCCCATATCAATATAGTAAATACATTATAAATACCCTCCTTAAAAATAAATTGATTTTATATTAAAGCCTCAATTTGTCGAAGGTTTTAAATTTAATTTTCAGAAAAGTTTCTGTGATCAACAAATTAGTACAAACCGCAAATTGATTTTGCGAAAAATTATCGACGTAACACCCATAAAGATTGCTTTAATTCTCCTGCCATTCTCTGACTTGATTTAATACATTTTTCGAGTAATGTTGGACGGTTCCTAACTGGACCAAACGACTTGAAAATATTCACTTAAACACTAAAAATATTACAATTAAAAATAGATAAATAAAATAAGTTTAGGTTTGTTAGTTTGTTAGGTTTGTTAGGTTGTGAAAAGTGCCCAAAAGTATGAAATAAATACCATTTGGCTCTATTGTGACAGCGCATGCGTTCCAAAACTTTGGTGATTTGGGAGTTGTTCGGCTTTTTCGGTAATTAACTAGCCAAATATGTTTTATTAAAATTTTTACATTTTTTTGTATTCACAACTAAAATACAGTGTGTTTTGTAAAAAAATATACTATATAAAAACGCTAAAATCATGTATATTAAAAGACACATAGACAAAATTAAAGTATATTAAAAAACAGTAAATGAAGCAATGTGTAACAAAAAAGAAACATAATAATAATAAGATAGGAGAAGATAGAAGGAAGACACCTGGCCCAGACCAAATTCAAAACTTCTGATACAAAAGGCTAACGTACACACACACTTACCTTACTGACATATTAAACAACCTTATTAAAGACACGAATGAAACTCCTAAATTTCTAACACAAGGAATAACCTATCTGAAACCAAAAGACGCAAATGACACGAAGGACCCTGCAAAATATAGACCACTCACGTGCCTTCAAACAATATATAAAATATTCACGGGAGTTATATCAACCAAAATTAAACAGCACTGCTACAACAATAATATCATAACTGAAAACCAAAAAGGCTGTAAACAAAACTCACAGGGCTGCAAAGAGCAATTAATAATTGACAGTGTCATACTTGGCCAAGCAAAGCAGAAAAATCGAAACATGTACGTAACATATATAGATTACAAAAAGGCTTATGACAGTATACCCCATGATTGGTTAATCCATGTACTTAATATATACAAAATAAACCCAACCATAATAACATTCATGGAAGCACTTATGTCAAAGTGGTCAACAAAGCTACAAATTCAGACAAGTAATACTATACATACATCCAGCGACATCCCAATTAAATGTGGCATATTCCAAGGTGACACGTTAAGCCCACTGTGGTTTTGCTTGGCTCTGAATCCTCTTTCAAACGTCCTGAATGACTCAATATACGGATTTAATTTAAAATATAACAACGAAACTATAAAATGCTCTCATTCAATGTATATGGACGATATTAAATTGTACGCCTCTAACAAAAACAACTAAAAGCCCTGATCAAAACTACCGACAGAATTACCAGAGACATCAACATGGAGTTTGGGTTTGACAAATGTAAGGGCATAAGCATAAACCGTGGTAAAAGAGTGATGGAAAATTTTGAACTAGACGGTGGTGGCATTATAGCAGCAATGAAGGAAGAGGATATATATAAGTACTTGGGTATTGAACAAAATAAAATAATACAGCAAGGAACAGCCAAAGAAAGAATAAAACAAACATTCAAGAATAGAATAGATCTCACCGCAAGAACATACTTAAACAGTCACAACCTAACTAAAGCAATAAACACATTTGCTATCCCAGTACTTACATATTCATTCGGTATCATTCACTGGTCCCAAACAGACCTTGAAAACCTGCAAAGATTAGTAAGAACAACACTAACAAAACACCGTAAACACCACCCAAAATCATGTACTGAGAGAACAATACTACCCCGAGCACTAGGAGGTAAAGGGCTCATAGATATCAAAAATATGCACAATAAACAGATACATAATTTAAGACAATACTTCTATATTAAAGCGCAGAGTTCCCAGATCCACCAAGCGATAGTACAAGCAGACACAGATATCACACCACTGAAATTAAAACAACAAAATTACCACCTTGAACAAAAAGATAACCTCCATAAGCTGACATCATGGAAACAAAAAGTCATGGACGTCATCCTAATGAAACCAGTCAGGAGTACGTTGACTTTGAAGCGTTAAACGCATGGCTGAAAGTGGGAGACTGAAGCTCTTATGGTCGCTATTCAAGATCCCGGAGACTGAAGCTTTTATGGTCGCTATTCAAGATCAAGTTGTAAATACACTTAACTACAGAAAATACATCATAAAGGATCGCACAGTTCTAACAGATAAGTGTAGAAGATGTGGAAAAACTGCCGAAAGTATCCAACTTATTACGGGTGCGTGTAGCATGATAGCACAAACAGATTATAAACAGAGACACGATAATGTAGGTAAAATAATTCACAAGATACTGATACAGAAGTACAACCTATAAAAGCAGATAAAACACCTTACTACAACTACATACCCGAACCAGTCCTAGAAAACGAAACACATAGAATCTATTGGGATAAGAGTGTAATAACAGATAAATACATTGAACACAACAGACCGGACATAATACTGACGGATAAATTAAAAAAAATACGTTCCTTATAGATATAGCTATTCCAAACAATAACAATTTGCAAGCAACATACCGAAATAAAATCGAAAAATACATGGATCTGGCTAACGAAATAAGGGAACAGTGGAGACAAGAAAAAATTACCATAGTACCAGTTATTATATCCACCACAGGAGTGATTCCAAAAAATCTCATGGAAGCAATAAAAATACTAGACCTCCCATCAAAAATATATATAAACCTGCAGAAAGCGACCATACTTAGTACGTGTAACATAGTTAGGGAATTTTTAGGCTAAAAACACAAACTGACAGATTTATGCCGTAAAAAGCCGATTTGTTGGTCATTACCGACTAACGCAGTGACAGTCGTGAAAAGAAAGAAATAAGATAGAATTAGAATAACTGATATGTGCGATTTAAATTTATCAGAAATCAAAAACCTATTATATGCTATAGCAGCAACCATAGGAGGAGAAACGGACTGCACAAAAGTCAATGTGGCAAAATACAAAGAACCGAGTGGGAAACTCCGAATTAAAAAAACCATAGAAACTTATCGAACGGAGATAGCAATTCTGGAAGGATACAAAAAGGAGTACCTACAAAAAAGTAAAGAATAAGACTATTGTAATATTCAGGAAATATGGATATCAGACCACTGAGGAGCTAGAGACTAAACTAAAAATGAAATTGCAAGCAAAAGCACAACGCCTCCGTAGATACACAAAAAGGAGTGATCAATATCGTCAAAATAAAATGTTCAATGAAGATATGAAAAAGTTCTATCGAAGTAATCTAAATAAAGTAAACAATAACGAAATAAAAGAGACACCTGACCCAGATGAATTAGAATACTTCTAGCGGGGAATATTTGAAGAAGAGAAGACACATAACAAAGATGCAAGCTGGATACAACAAGAAAATATAGATCAAGAACACATAAATGAGGATGAATGAAAAGATCTGGAAAATGACGAAATCATTGCTACCATCAAAAGAACCCAAAATTGGAAATCACCGGGCCCAGACAAAGTTCACAATATTTGGATCAAACAACTAACATCACAGCACACTCATATAACAGGAGCATTTAACTTAGTAATAAAAAATCCTGAAAACACCCCTGAATAGCTAACAACGGGAAAAACAATACTACTTTCAAAAGGGAACAACACAAAAGACCCAAGAAACTACAGGCCTATCACCTTATAACCCACAAAATTCTGAATGTTGATGAATTTAGAAGTATGCTTTGGAATTAAATAAAACAAGATCTTTTTGCAAAATACTACTTATATTCTAACTTAAAGATACTAATACAATTGGCTGGCTGTGACAGTCTCGACTATATAAGGTTAAATACAATGTAACTGGGATACTTAAATTTTCATCTGCTTCGGTTGGTTCGTTGGTTGGAAGAAAGGCCTCACCCTCTTCGCTGCACTCGTCCGCTGGTGGGTAGCGTAACTGTTCGGCTAACGTTGGAGAGCTTGTGAGACTCCGCCAGTCTCAGTGCGTGAGCTACTTATGGGGAGAATCAATTCTCGTATCTTCCTAGAAGATAATAAACAGCAGTATGCTATTCGAAATAATGTTTAAGTACCCAGTTATGTGGTAGTGCTCAACAGTACCAAGTCGACTGTCTGTTGTGGCCAATAAAATGGACAATGACAGTAAATTAAAATTTAGATCAAAGGTATAGTTATTTACCTTAACAATATTTAAATTAAATCTAATTACTACTAATAAGAATAAAAATTAAAGCTAGCTTTAAAATTAAAATTAAAATTGATCAATTTTAAAATACAAAAGCCGAAAGGCATTAAAAACAAATTGGTATTTAACCAATAAATTGTTAGTCTTCTCTAAAAGCCAACCAATAAAAAAATTATGAATAACAGACAAAATTCTACTATCAACTTGAAAATTTAATATTAATAATTAAATTTAATAAAATTTTTATTTAATTGAATAAATTTTGAAATCTGGCTATAACAGCTTAAATGAAATTAGAATTGAGTATTGTCCAAATTATTTAAAAAAAATAGGCAAAGATAAAATGTTTATCTCTCTCTCTGTCTCTCTCTCTAAAAAATGTAAAATCAATTTAATAAAAAAAAATATCAAGACTACTACCACACTACAGGTACGATTCTAGTAGATAAATTTAAAAAACGTGGTTCCATCAGCCAATTATTTACTACTTTGCACGTGCTAAAAAAACAAGATCTAAAAAAAATGCAATACGAAGAGACGACGATTTAAATTATAAAAAAAAATATTATTAATTTACGATCTATTAAAAATTAAGGTAATCGACAGATAAGGCGATAAAGAAAAATTAGAAAAAAAAATCTTATCTGTCGAGGAGCCCGTCAAACGAGAAAAATAACCACCACAGGGTCCAGGTATGGAGAAGCCACCCTCTGGCAAGTAAAGTTTTTTAAAAGGTGACAATAGTCGATAATAATGATATTATAAAAGCTTTACTTACCAAAGGCCTGCTTTTCCTGGGATCTTCCTGATCGTACTCCTGCAGCAGTTGGTTCTCTCGGACAGCCTGACTCTGTATCGAACACCTGTCTGTGTTCCTGTTCCACGTTGTGTCGTCTCCGTATATTATATATAGGTAGAAAAAATAAAGACAATAATTAGTTATTTATAACTCGAAAGATAGTAGAGAAGAAAACTATCTTACGATACGTCTAAGCACGTGCTCTTATGAGAAAAAACTGTAGCTATAGGATATATAAAAAAACAAATGAAAAAAACAATAGGTAGCCTTATATTAAGGCTACTAAAAAGCACTGAAATAATTGCTGAAAATAAATTGTTAAATAGAACCGTAGTAAAATTATCTAAAATCGTACCTTCAGCGTGCAGTCTTGAAGAAAAAAAAATAAAAATTCTCAAACAGATTGGACTAATGGTCAAATGCCCAGAGCAGAGATGAGAAGAGAAGAAGGCAAAATTTTAAAATTTTTAGTTTTATATTAACCATACCCCTTCTCCCGAAAATCTTGACATATCAGATCGAATTAAAAATAGTCATGCGTTGTTAAACTAATTCTCTATAAAATTTCAACTACTAATAAAAATAATACTTACCGACTTCTTACATACCTTAAAAATCAAGGAAACAATTGCATCTTAATCAATTAGCACTGATAACAAGGAAAATTCACTTATCCTCTGTTAAAAATAAACAAATGAATCTCAAACAGTAGGTAGGCAACCAAAAATTGCAACTGTTGTATTATGAATTGCCTAAAACAATCTACGGTGTTTTACAGTCTGCAATATTTTGTACACCGTACCATTTGGTGTAATTTGGTACTCCATGGATTCTCGTGATGGATGGCACGATCCATGAAAAGAGCAACTTAATTTATAATCGTTGAACAAAAACATATTAAAATCCAAATAATAAGTTCAACTTTGCTAAGTACCATTGAGAATTATTAAAGAACGATAAAAAATATATTTTAAATTAATCAATCAATAATATATATATACTAATTATATATTAACATAATAATAATAAATATAATATTAAATTATATATACGATAATTATTATAAACAATTGATTAACGAATTGAACGTTTATCTAATTCTAGTATCCGACGCACAACATCCAACGGAGAAAAAGTATGGTACCGGAAGGCCGAGTGTCAATGCGAGTAAAATTGCAAACTGTAAAAACCTCGTTTAAAAGTAAAATAATCCGAAGGCAAGCACAATGAAAATAAATTTTCCTTACAACCTGCCTTCCTACCTTGTACCAAATTATGACTCAAGCACTAAGCAATAGAATCTATAATAAACAAAAATAATATACTCCCACCTGAGCAAAAAGGATGCAAAAAAGGATCAAGAGGATGCAAAGACCAACTCCTTCTTAGTAAGATCATGATGGACTGATGTTTCCATCATGATGGATCATGAACGAGAATATAAATTCACTAAAGTTCACTAGAGTTCACTAAAATATCAACATTTGTTGATATTTTAGTGAAAGTTTGAAACACCCTGTGGAGTATGTTAACAAAGTCAGGAATTTAAAAATCATTTAATCACTAAGATGTATCTTTTCTAGATAGTTTATTTTTTTGATTTATCTTAATAGCTTTAATTTTTTTGGAGATATTCGCTTTTGTATAAGACACTAACACTTTTTCGTATTTTTTACATTAGTCAAGTCTTTGCTTTTGGTCCTAGTCAACAGATCTATAAAATAGTGTTTATAACTTTTGTCTTATTTGTACTATTTTGCATGCGGCATGTTTGGCCTCCATTATACTCGATACTTCAGAACTTAAAACCATATCTACTAGAGTAAACGTCAATAAACAAAAATAATACGAATTTTCAATGACAGTGACATTACAAAAACAATAAACACTATTTTATAAGTGAGTTGACGAGGACCCAAAATCAATTCTAAAATTGCTGTAAATCGTTACTGTCTTCTTCAAAAGCTAATATCCCCAATAAAAATAAAAAGCTATTGAGATGAATCAAAAAACAAGTTACAGGGTAAGTTTTATACGATGTTTCTCTACGGGTATCTCGGAAACTACTGGAGATAGAGAGTCGGTTAAATGGTGAAAGAATTGCAGTTTTGTAGGGTCATAAATATACATAATCTATGCCTTTTCAGATTTTTGAAAAAGTTCATGGCTTGCTAGATATTGCTAGCACATCCTTAATGAGACTGCGTCCTCCATTTTTTCTAAGGCCTGTTATTTTTGACATATCACACAAACTTACGTTTATTTAAATGGAAACCATAGTTCACCATGACTTCGTAAATAGCGCCATTTTTTAACCTTAACTCGTTATTTTATCGAAAAAAACATATTATAGTTTAAATAGCTGAAAAGCTTAAAAATGGCGCTTTTTATGAAGTCATGACCCAAGGATACTATATAGAGATAAGGATAGTTCGATTCCTATCTTCCTGCACTGTCAGTTTTTTTATGTCAGTCATCTACTGACCGAGTTGAAGTTGGCGCTAAAGATTTTAGACAGTGACAGTTATTTTTGCATTTGACGGACGAGCGCACACTGCGTTGGAAGATAAATTTAGCGGGACAAAAGCGTTTGGTTAGAAATAAGCCAAAAAATGTGTACTGATAAGAATAAATAGTAGACATTCCAATTGATACAAAAATGCATGAATATTCTTTGTATTTCGATACATTTTTATCAACCAAATTTGGTCGTTTTCTGCTCAGCAAGGCAGAGATCATACGAAAACAAAATATTTACAAGTGCTTATACATTTTATTAGAAAGCCAAATTATCTTGAAGATCGCCAAGTGAATGTACTTTTCTACTGTACGTATATTATTTGTTAAAAATCCTTCGTGCCTTTGTTCTGCAGATATCAAACTTTTACTTTTTTTTCAAATATCGATGTATTGAATGATGTAGATCTTTTGAGTTACCAATAGTTACCAACACAGGTAGTCACAGTCACAGGGAGTTCAAGCTTAACAGGTGAATGCCCAAAAAGATTCATTTCAATCGGATATTATAAAAACAAAACAACTCCATCAAAACGCACTGAGTTTAAAAAATTGTCTTAGATACTTACTATATATGAATTTACAATTACCGAGTGTTAAAATTAAAATTAAAATATCTATCTTATTTATTATTTTCAAAATAAAATATATTTTTTAAAATAAATTATAGAGGGTGTCACAAGATTACAAATTAATTAAAAAAAAACTGCTAAAGAGTTTTTTCATATCATAATTTTATGTATTTGGCAATAGTTTACAATACGGTTTTTGCGTGTCATGTACGAATAATATCATAGTTTTATTATCTTGTATTTATTTATTAATAAATTAAGTTGTTAATAAATAAGCAAATTTAACCATATAGTTGCTATATGTTAGACCATTTGCTACGTTCTTAGATTTTAAGTCTCAAACATTGCTCTTGAGATTTTGTCCCGCTAGAATAACCATCCGCCGCACTGTGGAGCGCTGGTCAGCGCGTGACGTAGCGTTCAACGGCGACTACGACAGCGGCGATTTGACGGGATCGAACTGTCCTTTAGAATATTGTATACAGTCCTTGGTCATGACCAACTATTGTTTCCATTTAAAAAAAGAACTTATTAGGGATGTGATTATCTACAACTTTTATCTGAAAACTTTTTGTCTAAAATAGATTATAATGGAATTGGGACAATTTTTGAAACAGCCAAAATTGTTTTTTTCTCGAAATATCTAGTAAGCCATGAACTTTTTCAAAAATCTCTAAGGCGCATATTTATGACCTCACAAAACTGCAATTCTTTTCCCATTTAACCGACTCTCTATCTCCAGTAGTTTCCGAGGTACCTGTATTATTAGTTCTGTTTTATTATTACACTGTATATTCATATTCTACGAAATATAAATAAGTTGAATGCAGTAGTGTGATAATAATGATATCTAGTAATTGGTCATTTTCTAAGAACCTTCATGTATAACCAATCTACAAGCTGGACCAGTTCGTCAGAACCCCGTCAATTTATTACACTGAAATTTCGGTGCCCCGATTTGTTGTCTTTTTTGGAGCGAATTCGCTCTAAATTATATACAGAGTGTCTCTAATTTATATCTTAATTGGCGAAGGGGCGAGCTTCGCGTCTTGATGTATTGCACGACGATAATCAACGAGATTTCGCCTGGTCCAGTTCGATAGTAATCGACAGTGTAAAGACAAAATTATAGGGCTGAAAGCTGTGTGGCGTTTTTGGAGCACGTTCTGGGTAAGTTCCATGACGGAGATAAAATATAAAAAGTGGAGTGGAACGCCACGGAAATATTTTATTATTATACATTAGGCGAGAAATAAAATTTAAACTACAGCACAATGTATTTAGATTAAATCATATTCTGATTCTGTATATGGAAAATTGGAAAAAATTTGATTTTATTGGCATGGTATAAAATAGTGTTGTTTGAAAGATGAAACGCAAAAGCAAATAAAATAAAATAAAAATATTTTATTTGCTTTTATACATTTATATAAGTTTTACTGTTTATATCTATTTTTAAGGTTTGGTTAGACCAATAAAAATTTTTTTTTGACAGTGGTTTGGACTTTGTTCTTGATTTTAACATTAAATATATTGTAAAGAAGTTCTATTTTTTTATTTCGTTCGTTTCGTTATTAATCTTTTAACAATCACGTCTCCGTGGAGCAATGGTTAAGGTTTAAGCTAGGAAGCGAGAGACCTGAGTTCAATTCCCGTCCGTGGCAAAAATACCTTTTTTTATTTTTATTATTTAAAATACTGTTGATGTAAATTTATAGTTTATTACTAATATAAAAATGGAACTGTTTATTCTATTTTTAAACTGCAATATTAATGTAAATTCATTGTTTATTGGCTCTACTGTATGTAAGTAAGATAATAATATATTTTTTAGTTATTGTCACATTGCTATGAAATTATTAATTATTAATTAGACTAAGATGATTTCTTAATTGTTATTAATTAGTAAAATATCCCATGGATGAATAATTAATTTATTTGTTAGAAATAATATTAGATATTTCTTCATTTTTACCGTAAAGGAATTTGCAATAATTACTTATTTAGCGAATAGATTTTGTATAAACATTGCCTCATTTTTAACAGAGAAGCCTGGCTGGTGCTTGCCCGAATTTAACCGAACTCTCTTTTGGAAGTCCCGAAAGCCCTTTTTCAGTATTATTTAAGGCGAGACGAACGCCACAATTAGAAGATAATTCCGTACACCACAGAATATATTAACGAAAAAGAAGCCCAAGTTCCTTGTAATAAATCGGTTCCATTTTCGTAACGCCATCTCTCGACAAAGCTGACATTTACAGGTTAGCCAAAAGGGTGCGGGGCCGGAGGGAATTGTAAAATACACTTTTTTATTTTAATTATTTTTATTTGCTATTTGCAATTTTATTTTTAAAACATATTATGTGAAACAATCACATAATATGTCTTAAAAATAAAATTACAAACGGAAACAAAAGGAATTAAATAATCTGAAAATCTACAAAGTTTATTGATAAAAAAGTTGGGCTATGCAAATTGATATATTAAGTATAACCTCTTTGGTATAACATTGTTAAACAAACATTAACAAATCATAACATATCAGATCATAGAACTAAAAAAAGTACTATTACAGGGATTAAAAACAGGTGATACAATACTTCAAAATTAATTTTAACATAATATCAAAACCGAAAAATCAAACTGCAAACACAACCACACTTATCACAATAGAAATTGATACACACTTCCGCGGCAAATGTCCAAGAAAGACTGATCATTCTGATTGGTCCTGGTCCGGTCGTAGCTCACGTCGTATTGTCGGTAAGCAAAATCCCTGTACAAAAATTTTGACGATCAGCGCCATCACCCGTCATAATTGGGAAATTTTTGCTGGAACCATTTTTAATATTTCACTTACATGGCCCTACCGTACACCGATTAACCAACAGTATCTCCTGATAACCGCACCTACCTACCTACCTACCGTCCTACCTATCATCTAACCTACCGTCCTATACCAACCGTCCTACCTACCGTCCTGTCTACTGTCCCACCTATCATCTCGGCTGTACACCGTTTGTGCCGGCGATATATTTCAAGGTAATTTTAAATTCTAAATAGACCGGCCACGCTTCTCTCTGATTTGTTTTCATCAATTAAATAAAAAGTTAAGATTGATTAACATTATTGATTGCACCTCTCAGAATCACTTATTTATTGCTTTAAGACTGGTAGAATATATTTTAATTTAGTTAATTAAATACCTTTTCTCTCTCTCTCATTTCTTTATTAAGTAAATACATTTAAAACCGTTTGTTGTCTTACTGGCTTTCACCCCAACTTCCTGGATTCTCCACTGTCTAAAAGTTACCCGTACTGGCAAGAGTGGTGCCTCTAAACCACTTTAAACAATTTAGAGGTGGCGCCCGAGAACTACATTTACCATAACTACAAACCGTAAGAAATCTTGGCGTCAGTGAAGGTCTCCAATGAAAGACCGTCACAATATTATATTGTAATACACATAAATATGAGCCGTTCATTTTATTTAAACGAAAATTTATAAAAAAAATAACAAATGAATGTCATCGTTTTTCTAAAAATGAGATAGATTGGCTATACAAAATTATAAACTCGATATTTGGAAAATGAGTGCGGATAAAAGTTACATTAATCTACAAATATAGATAAGTTAGATATATTTTTAGCGAGGACCGTAATACTTTAGAAGTCGGAACCTCGGTTACAAAATCGCGGTATTTTGTCGCGGTATTTTTCTGGAACGGTCGCTATTGTAACGCGACTCATGTGGAACCGGTATTCCCATCACTATATCACGAACACATTAAAAACAGTATACACTCAGCTGCGCTAAAAATATCAACAATTTTTAAATACAAATAGTGACAATGATAAAGTAGAATATAAAAAATACAAGTAATAGTCAGATGCAAATAACAGAAGAAAAATGAAGCTTGGAAACGAAAATGCATGAAAATCAACACTTACTTGGGTAGAAGAAGTCCTGAAAGCTAGAAAATCATAAAACAATTAAGACAAAATCAAAATAAGGACACAATATCAACAATAACAAAGGACAAATGGGAATCGTAATTTAAAACATTACTTACTGAAAACAGAACATATTTTCAGACAGGTAAAGAAACACAAGAAAGGATAACAGTAGCCGCATCTCTCTTCAGAATAACAACTAAAGAAGTAAGGGAGACATGTAAAAATTTAAAAAATGGCTAGTCCGCTGGCCCGGGAGATATACCAGGAGAACTAATAAAATATGGGACTGAAATCTATACCGACATATAAAAAAAATTTCCAGATGTGTCTAGATGGCGCAGAAGTACCAAAAGATTTTAAAACCTCGTACATCATGACGATTTTTAAAAAAGGAAATCGAGAAGACTGTACGAACTATAGAGGTTTGGCAGGGACGAGTACATTAAGTAGAATTTATATGGAAAGATACTAAAGAATAAAATAGAAAATTAATATAAAGAGATAGAAATAGAAGAACAGGCGGGTTTTAGGGCAGGAAGGTCTACTGTGTATCAAAATACAGATGTTAGAGAACAAACGGCCAAAGATCAAGAGGTACAATTGCTATTCAGAGGCTTATAGAGGTACACTTACCTTCAAAAGGCTTATGACAGCATACCATTAAATAAATTGTGGGAAACGTTGGAAATAACTAACATAAATGTCAACTTGCTTAAAGCAGTTAAGAACTTGTACCACAACACCACAGCTAGAATAAAAATACGAAACTCATTGTCAGAAAACATAAAAATTACAAAAGGCTTCAAGCATGGATGTTGCCTATCTCCTATACTATTCAGAATATACCTGCAACAAGCACTAAAAAATGGATGCTAAAGTGTAGAGGAATGGAAGAATCACTCTAATTAATGAGGAAACACCCTATTTTTGCCGACGACCAGTAGCCCAAGACCACGAAGACCTTGAGTACCTGGCAAGGAAGCTGATAGAAGAGTATAAGGGTTGGAGGTAAATATTACAAAAACTTATGGTATGACTGTAGGGGGACCACAAGAGAACATAGTCTTAGAGGATGGAAACGTGATAAAAAAAAACTGTGACAAATATAAATATCTTGGATTAAAAATAACTAAATCAAAACGATGGAAAACTCGATGAAAGATCGAATAATGCAAGGCAGAAGGGCAATATCTAAGCGGAATAGTTTACTATAGAACCAAGAAATTTCTAAAACTAATAAGAAAATCGACCGTAAGATCGAAAATCGACCGTCGACTAATAAGAAATTATACCGTAGTGAAAAGCATAATCACTTTCGGAAGCGAAGTATGGCAGTTGAAAAGCAGAACAGATAACATGCTATTAGCGACCGAAATGGATTACTGGAGGAGATCTGCTGGAAAATCGAAAAGAGAGAAAATAACCAACGACAGAGTAAGAGAGATTATGGGAGCAGAACACACAATTGTAAACGACATAAGAACAAAACAACTTTCGCAACGAATGCGCGATCACAGAATACCAACACAAATTTTACTGTGGACACAGCGAGGCAGAAATAAAAGAGGAAGGCCACGATGAAGCTGGAAGGGGGGTGTGGACAAAGAACTAGAAAATAGAGAAATACCTGATGACCTCTGGCTAAATAGAGAAGAGATGAGGTTAGTTGTCGGAAAATGTCGTAGAACGTTCTGAACCGACTTATATACACAGCGTGTTTCAAAACAAATGCGAAAAACTTTAGGAGGTGATTTCTTGTTCAAAATAAAGGGTACTTTGCTTTATAAACGTTGGATCAAAAGTCAACCAGTAGGGAGATATCGCGGTACAAAGATGGCGGAAAAATAATGCATAAGATAACGTATTGCAGTAGAGTAATGTCAAAGGAAATAATATTAGAAACATCCTAAAAAGGGACAGCGGCCGAGTAGATTTTTTCCTAAAAAATGACAGCACCCCACTAGATTCTTCATCTAAATTTTTTTTTGGTCCTGACATGTAATGCTTTCCATTTTTTTTAAATTTCAAATCGGTGAGTTTTATCAAAAAACACAAGAGATAAAAAAGTTTCTAAACAAACTAAACTGTCCAAATTAATTTTTTTGCATGTGTTTGATAAGATTTTTCTTTAAATTTCGTTAACAAGAATGATAGGGGTAGTTTATTTCAACCCCTTTCACACATTTTAAAAAAGTGAAAAAATTACCAGAAAGCGTGTTTTCATAACAGTAATGCTTCCATAAAATTTCATTATTCTATCGCTTTTCGTTTTCAAGATAAAAAATAAAAACATTATTTTTCGGTCATCTTTGTACGGCTATATCTCCCTAATGGTTGACTTTTGTCCCATCGTTTATACTACCAAACTACACTTTATTTTGAATAATGAATCACTCCCTGAAGTTGTTCGCATTTGTTTGTTGAAACACCCTGTATATGCGTTGACATTAAATAAACAACAAAAGATTCAGGAGACATGGTTCTGACTGAAAAATAATGTTTTAGGAAAAGTTTCTGCCGATATTATTGCAGAGGATATTTCAAGGATAAGGTAAAAAACAACTCTTTAATTAACCTTGTATAATAAGTCAAATATTAAAGTTTATAATAAACAGAGTTAACGAATTAAAGTTAATATTTTTATATAGAGTTTTCTAAGAATATCAAGGAAATAACTAGACCAAAAATTTTTCCATTGCGTTTTTTTTTGCATCTGAGTGTAGACTGTAAAATATCTTGAAATTGTCATAAAATATAGCTTAAAAGATAATTATATTACCAACCACTAGAGCTATATCTGTACTTTCTCATATCATTAATCGATAGACTTATCTATTGAAATATACGGAATACTAAAACTACATATTTTTCAGATAAGGTCGGAATAGTGCAGATAGCATCTATCTAAAACATCCGACCAATGGCTATCGAGTCCGTTGAAAAACAATTAACCAATAAATCGAACAGCATCCAATTTAATTGGGTGATAAATCTGAACGGAGGCAAATAAACACATATTCCAATTAAACTGTTAAGCGTTTCCGCCATCTTTGCGCGGAACATTATACCTAATTAAAATAATCTAAATAGTATTCGCAGTTTAGTACGCACGTGACGTACTAATGCCTATTAAGTGTTCTAAGTGGTCAACGGTTTGCGGTGTTTTTTGTTAAACCACGAATCTAGTAAAATTTAAAACATATCCTTAATAGTAAACGTATAGACTATATAGGTATACTTAGACCATTATAATGTCTCTGTATAATTACTACTTACTCTAATTATTTTTACGTTTAATTAAGACAAAATAAAACGCACCAATGATAATATACCATACAAGGAAAAAAATCATTTCTATATTCAAGAACAATCATACACTTAAAATTTTACACTTTCTTTAAGGATAGTATTCTTTCCATGAGTACAACAAATATTTGGAACTATTTTACTTTTACACTTGCTTTTTAAATATAGTTATAGTCACTTTAAGTAATTTTGAATCTAAGAAAAGTATAAAATGACTTATATTTAAGAAAAACTTACATTACTATCAAGTGAATAAATCCTTTAGCAACGAAGAAACTATTATTAAATGAAGTATAAATGCTTTATATAATAATAAGTAGTATTCTTAACTTTTTTAAAACTTTTACTTGAAATCGGTGTATTAAGACTTTAAATAAGTATATTATTCTCGGCGCGAGAATAACACCCCATTTCCAAGAGTTACTATTCTTATATTAAGTGACCATCCCCAACAGCAACAACGCAACAGTGCATTTCTGATTCCTATCTTCATTTAGTTTCTATTTCTCCTCTGCGACACGAGACGCGCCGGGTACTTTATATAAAGTTTTTTTGTTATCTGCTTGTGATATGTTAAAATGGAGGACCTTCTTCAGGCATGGGAGATGACGGATTTGATCCCAAAATTTCAAGGTAATTTTAGCAATAATCCTATATTATTTGATGACATTGGTTTGAGGTTAGGGGGACTCCATTTTAATATGCATTATTTCTTATACATTGGTGGTAAACCAGGTATGTACGCGTTTGGAATGATTCAATTATGTTGTAACAATTTTTATTATCGTTTCTCGTTTTCAATTAGCGATGCCGCTGTTCAATATCTACCTATATTGGGAAATTACACAGTTTTATTGTATTTTCTTATTACGAAAATCATATAATTTGGTAGGTGGTAGGCTAATCTAATTTAAAAAGTATTAACCATATTCGGGGTTATTCTGGTGATATTTCAATATTCCATACCTATTGTAAATGGAAATTAAAATTTTTAGCATGTCCCAACTATTATATTCATGTATGTTACCGGGCAAACCCGATTTTAGGATAAACTAGTTTTTCTTAGGACGAATATTAACCGGGATCGAAAAACTATACAGTTCTCACAAAATTCGGTAACGTATTCCCTATGCTTTCGGAGGTTCGGGTTCGATCTTGTTAGAAACTCTTGTTTTGGTAAAATCTTTTCTTAATTTCCATTTCCAATAGGTATGGAATATTGAAATATCACTAGAATAACCCCGAATATGGTTAATATTTTTTAAATTAGATTAGCCTACCACCTACCAAATTATATGCTTTTCGTAATAAGAAAATACAATAAAACTGTGTAATTTCCCAATATAGGTAGATATTGAACAGCGGCATCGCTAATTGAAAACGAGAAACGATAATAAAAGTTGTTAAAACATAATTGAATCATTCCAAACGCGTACATACCTAGTTTACTACCAGTGTATAAGAAATAATACATATTAAAATGGAGTCCCCCTAACCTCCAACCAATGTCATCAAATAATGTAGGATTATTGCTAAACTTACCTTGAAATTTTAGGATCAAATCGTCATCTCCCATGCCTGAAGAAGGTCCTCCATTTTCACATATCACAAGCACAAACGATAACAAAAAAACTTTATAATTTTATAAACTACCTAGTCGGCGCGTCTAGTAACTAACCTAAAAGTAAGAAGAGGCTTTATTGTATAGTAGGTGATATTACACTTGAATAAAGTAATTATTACATATACACAAAGAATTTCTATACTTAATACAATAATTTGCAAATTAACAAATAAGTATAAGTAGTACTCGAAACAAGATTTTATCTCGAATTGTCTGGAGTGTAGTTGTAATCTTAATTTCAATACTAGGTAAATCTTAAATAAAAGATAAATTTTCTTAGCATCTCAGGATAAGGTTTTCTTGAAAAGAAGTATAACTAGATTTGCGGAATGGAGAAACTAGCATATCGTTGGTTCAAGATTAATAATCTTTAAGCCAGTTTAGCTTTTTTTCCGTGTAAGATATAAAATTAACGGCATCAGATTTGGCTCAGAAATTAAGATTACTGTCATTTTAATTGTGTCCAAAAATCACGATCATCATTCTCAGCTTGTTCAACCATTTCCAATTGGTTGGTGTAACCTCCTTCACATATTCAGATACTCTCTTTGTAGTTGGGCCCATTGTTGTCTATTGTTGGCTATGCGGACCTAAGTTATCCCTGCTAATTTCCTAATATCATGCTCCCATCTCAGGTTTGGTTTTCCTCTGGTTCTATTAATTCCTCGTGGGTACCATGCTGTTATTTTTATGACCCATCTGTTTTCCGTCCTTCTTGCCAAGTGTTCTGCCCATTGGCACTAGAGGGAGCTGATTCTGTGGATGACATCTATTACCTGGCCCTGTTGTCTTATGCACTCTATTATTTTACGTTCTTTCTTAGTTAGTTCCAGCATTTTTCGTTCCATTGAACGTTGTGCTACCTACAGTTTCATTATAACGTTCGTTTTAAGTGCTTTATATAATAATAATTTTTGTTTCTTCCAACCCTGTATATAATTCGTACCGACAATATTTTAATCTAAATTCAGAATATCCGTCCTAAATTTTCACTCTATCTACTTTATACATTGGACTATCCTTGATACATTGGACAATGTTTCTAGACTACAAAAAATAGGATGCTCTATCAATCACATTTTTTGTCATCGATTTTGTAATCTTTAAAAATAACGTTTTAGTAAATATTAGTAACACTAACTAAATTAGAGATATTAAAAATTCACAGATTTTGCAACATGCGCAACCATCATAGGCGTATTGAAAATACCAGACACATGTCGGCGGTTGTCAACAATCACCTGTTTTTTACATTTTATATTAACTTGTGGCGTCATTTGGAAGAGCTCAATAGAAATATTGTCAAGGATGGAATTATTCGATATATAAAATAACATATTTAATATTAATATATTTCGTAAATTAATAATTCGATTGAAAGGAAATATAAAATAATTAAAGTTCATTGGCATTTACGCAACAAAAGTAAAGTTTTAAAAATCAAAGTTATAAGCATAATTGGCAATTGCGAAAATATTTCCTTTCAATATTACGAATTTATAAAATCATCAAATCAGCACTAACGCGGTCATCGCACCGGTCATCGCACCGATAGACCAATAATGCTGATTCGATGATTCGACGTAACGATCCAATAAATACAAAAATGTCACCTGTTGGGGGGACAGTCGATAGTCGAGAATTGATGTTCGATAAGGTCGCGGTCGAGATTCCGGCATTGACGTTACACTACCCTGACACTACCTTCGAGCCTGTGATGATGTTCCTCCATAAATATAATATGTAAGTACATATTTAGTTTTATAATTAAATCATTATTCGTAAATTAATTAATTTAATTATTAAATTAATAATTTTTTTTAACTTCCTTGCGTGTCTAACTAATCGAATATTTCACACAAATTAGGTAGGAGTGTTCATAAATCCTACAAATTTGCAATAAAAATATAAGTTTATTGTTTGTTTTACGCCCAATCATATAAAGATTTTATATTCTCTCTTGTCGTCAAGAACAAAAAAAAAATGATAATCTGAACTAAGTTGAAAAATGAAATTAAACAAACAAACTTAAAATAGGATTAAGTTTGATATACTTTAAGAACTAGTTTATAAGTCATAATAATTTAATACAATAAGCTGTAAGTAAGAGCACATATTTACTCTTTGTTCTCTTTTTTCATGTAATCACTGATAAAAACTGCCAATACCAAGCAACAAATCAAGGAACACCACTGAGAAGAATCGACGTATGGACTCAACCCCGAAGAAGAAAGAAGAATGTAGTACAACAATCATCATGCCTATTACGATGCAAACTGCCTACCCTTGTTTATGAAGCTTTGTGAACAGTACACTATGGTAATGCAGTTCGAAGCAAGTAGTCCAATTCAAAAATGGGTTCAGAACGTGCTGTCGATATTTGGTTTGATGATATAAGCAGCTACAGGAAGACTTATTGTCTTTAAAAACTGGTCTCTTCTTCGAAAGATGAGTTCGACGCCAATCCAGATGACAAACAAAATCATACTGGAATTTTGTTTCCATTATCAGCCTACACCGATGTCAAACAACAACTCCCTAAGGACGCAAGAATTGAGGAACAGTTTACCAAAACAAAGAGCTTTTCAAAGTGCAGGGAATGGGAGGCATGTGTGCATTCGTTAGGTTTATGATGTGAAGGTGGATACTCCAATCAAAACTTCAGTCTTCAGCCTCCATGAGCAGCCGACGAGATTTGTGGGTTGGTGTTTTATGAACGAAGTCAGTGCCCAATGTATTGAAACTTAAAAACTATATAGGTATTGTGCAGTTCACGTTAGTGCCATTATTAAAAGACATTTTTTTTATTGCCTATATGTAAACGGCTAATCGCCATCGTTAAACTTATAGAGAAGCTTTTTTTTATATTTTTTTTTAGTTAGTAATTTCTTTAAAAACATTTTTTTTTTATTTTTTTTAATATTGTATACTTAAAACATTTTTTTATTATGAAACGTTAATTATTAAGCACAATTTATTGCAATGTATAATAATTATTGTTAAAAAGTATAATTTCATAAATTTTGAATTATCGCTGGGGTCCAGCTTTAGAGGTGCGGGGGAAGTGTCAAGGATGGAATTATTCGATATATAAAATAACATATTTAATATTAATATATTTCGTAAATTAATAATTCGATTGAAAGGAAATATAAAATAATTAAAGTTCATTAGCATTTACGCAACAAAAGTAAAGTTTTAAAAATCAAAGTTATAAGCATAATTGGCAATTGCGAAAATATTTCCTTTCAATATTACGAATTTATAAAATCATCAAATCAGCACTAACGCGGTCGTCGCACCGATAGACCAATAATGCTGATTCGATGATTCGACGTAACGATCCAATAAATACAAAAATGTCACCTGTTGGGGGGACAGTCGATAGTCGAGAATTGATGTTCGATAAGGTCGCGGTCGAGATTCCGGCATTGACGTTACACTACCCTGACACTACCCTCGAGCCAGTGATGATGTTCCTCCATAAATATAATATGTAAGTACATATTTAGTTTTATAATTAAATCATTATTCGTAAATTAATTATTAAATTGAATCATCTATTTTATTCCGCTATGCCCCTAGTCATAACCCACAAAATGGGCCATGACAATATAAAAGAACTAAACCTTGTTCGTTGGAAAGCAATTTGACATTCGTGACGTCAGCACTCCGGCAGTCTAACGTAAACGTATCATTGATCGCTATTCACAAATATATTCCAGATACGTATAGTGAACAAGTTTAACCTTCGCAACGTTAAATAATTTTGATATTTGATTTTTATCGTGATGTTTTTTTGTAAAAGTGAAGAATTTAGTGAGGAAAATATTAATGATGGATATGAACGTGTGCGGATTCGTGAGTGGTCACGATCACGGTCACGACACTATGACGGGCTCCTATACCCACGTAGGAGCCCAAAATATGCAAAAAGGGGGTCAGTTTAGCTTAAGTTTAGATTAGGTCTGTATTTTTTATTAATGTAAAACCAACTAAAACCTAATTCTAATCTAACCTAAACTCACTTCTTCTTTTGCATATTTCGGGCTATTACCTGGGTATTCGTAGGTTTAACCAATATTCGAACTTAGGTGTAAATTTAAATTTATGGATGGCCCATAAATTTATATTCGCCGTACAAAAAAATACTTTTCACCAATTTTCACAATAAAAATTAAAAGTTATAAATCATAATATTTTTTTATAGAAATGAGGGAATAAGGGTAAACGGTGTGTCGCGCCGGTCGACCAAGAAGATACTTGGAATGTAAATGTTAATTTATACTCGAATGGAGTTACCTCACAATATAGGCATATTTTGAACCCCTACCGTGCATAGTTACTGTAAAAAAATAAATTAAAATATAGTTGGCTCCAACGATAATTTAGTTTGCAGCTTCTTTTCATCATACCTAATAAAAAACCGTCACAACCACTACTCATAGTATGTACCTATGTATTTTTAAACATCATTATGAAATTAAAAAGACATAGGTGTTTATAATATGAGTAGGGGTATTTTTTTTCGTTTCATCATAACGGATTTTGTTGTGCTGAAAATAAGCAGCAAAATATATTATCTATTGCAACAACCATACCTAGTTTACATTCAGTATGTCCAATTAATATAGAACATTATAACTATGCATACTTTTAAAAATTTGCTACCAATATATTTTGATAGTTGAGTTTTTGAAATTATTTTTAGCTTCTTAAACAAAACAGACCCATAATAATTCAAATCTTTATCATTCAAGACTTCCAAGAATTATGAAGTAATCTCACGTCAAAATTTTTTAAAATTATTGCATGCCTTAAGTATTTGCAAAGTTAACAAAAATATTTCTTTGCATACCTTGCAATTAATATATTTAATCCAATTTATCAGTTCTGCATCATATCCGAAACTTAGATTGTGTGTGACACAATGAAGAGTTAAAGTGCAACGTGAACGACCAGAAAAATATCAAGTAAAAAAGATTGTTAAGTTTTAATTACTAGTTACGAAGTCCTTCCCCCCATATTGGCTTCCCCCCCTCTTGCCTATTCCCCCCCTCTTGCCTAAAATCTATATTGTCTTTAGTAACATTTTAAATATAAATGATTGAAACTCATACAAGTTTACCATAATTTAAACTTAAGATAGTCCCTAATTATATTAAAATATAACACTTAGGAAGAATTAATAAATATTAACTATTTATACTTATTTTTAATCATTTAATAATTCTGTTAAAAACATGCTTGATTTTTTTATTTTAGAAATCATACGGGCTATAATAATTAATATGACTATATTAACAAAACTTAAATTAAAATTTATTTGAAGGAATACTACTGTATTACAATAATTGTAAAACACGTATGTAATAATAAGTCGGAATAATATAATAATTATTTAAAACTACTCATCGCGTTATCGATGTCGGCGTCTTGTCACTTTTATTTAGTCCTGTCACTATTATTTTATTTGCCGTTTAGGTATAGTTTGATTTCAGATAATGCAGATTTTAATGTGCCATTTGTGTTTTTTTATTGGATTTTTTTGCATATTTGGTATATTCTATGAAGTGATTTTAAGTGTTCCTGACCATTTTTCAATTATTAAAATGCCTATTTAGATACATTTAAAATGAATTAATTAGTGTATAGTATTTGTATTATGAGTTTGTTTATTTTTTATGAAATGTATTTTTATACCAATAAAAAAAACATAGCTTACTAGATCACTAGCTAGCCATTTTTAAATACAGGGTGTTAATTAAGTATCTGGCCAAACTTCAGGAGGCGATTCTTAGGTAAAAAGTGTTTTAAGGTAAAAAGTTCATATAAACATGTGTCCGGAAATGTATAATTTTAAAGATACAGGGTGTCAAGGTGTTTTCTAATAGACCTTTTTTATTAATATCCCAAAGATCCGTTGACCGATTTTGTTGAAATTTCGCCATGTGCGAACTTTCATAAGTTAGCACTAATTAAATGATAATTATTATTGACAACAATATTCAAAGGATAAAATTTTATCCCAATAAATATTTGGCAATGCCTTGGATTCATGTGTTTTTACGCCTGTTGGCGGTGGAAACCATGCAAGCTTTTTCTTTGGCCTAAGTTGTTAATTAAAAAAATAATAATCATAAAAAATATAGGTCCTAATAGCCTACATTTTACCAAAATGTATCAGCAGATCCGACGAGATCCGAGTTATTATGTTTTGGAACTTATTGATTTAATTAATTATTCCCTTTAATGCATTTACTTATCTACGCGCCAAGAAAAAATATTGCATTAGTCTAAATTTATTATTTATGTGATTCCACTCTCTCACGTATAATTTGTCCCTTACGGAAAGAGTTAGATTAAAATAGCCAAACTGTACCTAACAACCCATATGCCTTGACGCATATTCTTTTTTATAATAATATGGGCTTTCTTTATCCGCCGGCCCAGACAAACATCCATATCCATAAAATAGTTGGCCCACACACACACACACACACACACTGATAAATTAATAAGACCTCATTTCGGCCCTCAAACGTCCTTCGATGATCAACGCCAGCTAAACTATTGACTTACGTGTTGACAAGTTGATTAGGCAGGTTATTGAACTCGTATGGCATCGAGCATGTCGTTTTTTCAAAGATGGGTCCCGTATAAACGCGACCAGAAGTATTTTCAATACTAAAAATAACTGTAGTGTGCAAATAAACAAAAAAATTGTAAAAAATACTCTAATACTTTGTATTGCCTCTCCCGGCTGCGATGACTGTAGACGTCGGCGTCGATTCATACTGTTAATATATTGTGTTATGTTTTCCCATTCTTCGGAAATATTCATAATTTCGGCCATCTTCAACAAGATCACCGTTGCACAATCTTGAATACTAAGAACCATGTTCAATCGTACACAGCAGTAATCACCACAGCTACCTCGTCATTATGAAGCACAACATCAAGAAATAACGATAAATGAAAAAATTGCAAAATATTTGTGGAAAATTCATTTTGCTCTTAAAAATTATTCGAGGCATGTGTTGACATGAATAAAAAACAAAATATTCAGGAGACATGGTTCTGATCGAAAAATAATGTTTTAAGAAAACTTGCTCACGAAATTATTGCACTGGGTGTTTCAAAGGTGGGGTAAAAAATAACTCTTCTATTAACCCTGTGTAATAAGTCAAATACTAAAGTTTATAATAAACTGAGTTTACGAATTAAAGTTGATATATTTATATACAGCATTCTAAAAAAGAATAAACGAAGTAGGGCTAAAAATAAAAAAAGTTATTTTAAGACCAAAAAATTTTCCGTTGTGTTTTTTTGCATCAGAGTGTATATAACTTTATATTGTATTGTATATTTAATTCATCTATGGTTCTAGATACATTTTTTACTGCTTTTGTTATGGAACAGTCAGTGACGAGTGAGTGTTCAAACGTGTTCGAAGGGGTCAAGTTGCAACAGGGCCGGCGGAAGGGAAATATTGAGACCGGGCGAGTACCCTATCTGACGCCCCCCTAAAACATTTGTTTTTTTAAATTTCACCATCGGTATATTTCTACTTTATTCGATAGAAAATGACATTCTGAGTAAAATGGCATATCATATGTCAACTTTTGACATTTTCGCTTAAAAAAATCGTATTTTAAATTTTAATCTTGAGTGGCTTTGTTAAAAACACTAATTTATTAATTTAAACAAGGAACCATGGAAACTAGATTAGATCGTCTAATATTTTTTGTGTCTTGTCTCAATTTTTTCAACTGGAACAAGGATGGCTCATTAGCATATTTGGAAAAAGCATTTTTTTACGAATAATTTGATACCACACACTTGGAATTGGTATTTCTAGTCAAATTGTTACAAATTGTGCGTCGTTACAATTTCAAATAAACCATAAATATGCGAGAATGTCAAAAGTTGACATATGATATATCATTCTATTCAGAGTGTCATTTTCTATCGCATAAAGCAAAAATATACCGAGAGTGCCGTTTAAAAATTAAAAGTAGTAGGAATTTCCGGTGAAATAGGAAAGGACCAAAAACGATTGAATACGTTAATTAATCCTAATTTATGTCGTCTATTAACATACCAAATCTCATTTTTTCATCTGAAAAACAAGTTATAGGGGTGAGCCACTTTTAAGACGCGTCCGGTATATAAAGCTATAAGAAATAGAATTCCAACTTCGGCAGTCTCATTCTGGTATAAATGATCTTTGAAAACATTAGTATTTAGTTGCAAGCATTATTTTTCTATAAGAATTTAAGAAAATTTTCCTTTGTTTTTCACAATCAATTATTTTGTGCAGAATCAGTATTAGAGTTGAGATGGCATGCCAGTGTTTGAGATGCATTTCTTTGTGATAAATTTTTCTTTTTGTGATTCCTCTCATGACTAAATTCTACGATTCTGCTACCATTTTTCGTGTATTACTACATATTCAATCCGGAACAATCAAAACCACCGATTGATATCTTTTCCCACTACTATTAATAAATTCACATAATTAATGAAGCAAACCTATAAGCTTTTTTTATGATAGGGATATCGGGATCCTCTTCAGCTTCTTGGGAATGAATATTTGCCTCATATATTTTTAGGGCATATTAACCATTAATAACAAATAAAGGGTGTGGGTAGTACAAAAGTGCCATTTTGAGCGGTCAGTCTAAAACTGTCAATTCTGCTGCATAAGGGTTATTTACAAAAAAAATGTTTAGCTTTTGAGTTATAAATAAGTAAAATACCACGAACAAATCAGATTTATATTTCTTTAGAGTGTCATCTTCTATCGCATAAAGCAAAAATATATCGGGGGTGCCGTTTAAAAATCAAAGGTAGGGCGGCCCTGAGTTGCAAGCCCTACAAATTCAAATGATACAATTAGTGTAGTGTAAAAACTACTACCAATGAAATTTACTACAGCTACGTGTTAATTTTGTTGATATTATAATTGCTCAACTTTGCTAAGTGGCTTATGAAATTTTATTGTTGTTTATTTCTTGCTGATCAGAATTTTAATATCTCCCAAATGGTCCCAAATGGCAGTGAATGTCTTTGATTTTTGCTCTGAACAAATTTATGTAAATTTTGTTCACAGCACGAGTTATGTTCAAAATCTAGATCTACATCAAGAACATTAAAAATATTAAACCGTACGCTGCTTTTAATTATCATTAAATCATTAAAATATTAAACCGTACGTTAGTTTTAAGATCTAGCTATATCGATGTACGGAAACCATTGACATAAATCATATTAACATCCAATAATCTATGAAAATAACCAAACCAAATCCGGAGGCTAAATGTGTTAAAACGACATTAGAGATGTACGAAATATATATTTTTTTCTTTATTTAATTTTTTGATTAATTGAAGATTCATTTATTTATTGATTTCTTTTGTTTCAAAGAAGTAAAAGATGATGGTAATGCAAATGTAGTCTAAATTAATTTTGGATTAACGTGTCGGAAATGAGAAAAAAACACTAGAGAACAAACTTGATGGAATAAACGTGGTCGGTTTATCAGTTGGTAAAGAAGGAAAATAATGCATCGACTCTTCTTCTTCTCCTCTTTCCTCAATATTTTGTGATATTTATCATGCGAAATATTGCATGCGGGTCGTAGTACTGACTGGTCTTCCTCGATAGTACAAGAGTACATGTTTTGCCTTATTATTAATTTTAAATATGTTAGAAAAAGGTCAATTTATATATTTGATATAAAAGGAAAATATCAAATATATAAATTGGCCTTACCAGGAATGGTTATTAATACAGAATGACGGATTGAGAACTACCGCACTGTGCAAAAAAAACTCCAAATATGTTTCAATTCATTTTTTGCTCCAAAATAGTCCATTGAGATAATTTTTGTAAAGCTACTCAATCACAATATTTAGTTAGTATAATTTCCATATTAAGATCTTGTATGTATATCATAAAACATTATCACATCTTTGTTTATTTCAATTAGATTAGAAAATTACCGTGTCAATTTAGCTAAATATTTGTTTGAAATGTTTATAATAATAATATTTAAATATCTTTGTTTTATATGTTGATAGAATGATTTTGGGAAGATTTCGAAAAATTAACGAATTTCGAAAAATTAACGAAAAGCTAAAAACAATTTGAAAATTTAAGTCACTTTCCTATGAGAATTTTGTACGAACTCAAAATAATAACTAATAAATCTAAAAATGTATCTCTGTATTTATTTGAGCTGTGTTTCGGATTGTGTGTTATGACCTTAGAAATGCTTAAAAACAAATTGGAAGAACTGCATAGGATATAATCCAAGTATACTTACTACATATTTTAAACACTGTAAATCATAACTAGCGATAGAAAATATATAATTTTAATGTGTAAAATCGCTTATATCTGGGACTTACTCAACCGGGTCTCACAATGCAAATTCACCTCAAATATCCATTTAGTTGGTCATTGGCAAGCAGGCTCTCATTGAACATGAAAATAACAAAACAAACATTTACTGATCTGGATAAAATTGATAGTTAAATAGCAAAACTCACCCGGGGGTACTCCGCCCCTTAGCCACTGGTATTCTATTCAACATATCCCATTCCATATCTTCCATCTAATTCAAATATTATTCGGATCTATTGGTTAATCTTCAACAACTAGCTGATGTTACCTGAAATAAGTATAGGGGCTTTCCCCGGACGCAAATCTGCAGCCAAACAGATTCGCATCCCTAATAGTCACTAAGACTCGTATCTAAATAGTCAATAACACTCGTATCCTAATAGTCAATAAGACTCGTATCCAAATAGTCAATAGGACTCGTATCCAAATAGTCAATAAGACTCGTATCCTAATAGTCAATAAGACTCGTATCCAAATAGTCAATAAGACTCGTATCCTAATAGTCAATAACACTCGTATCCTAATAATCAATAAGACTTGTATCCAAATAGTCAATAAGACTCGTATCCTAATAGTCAATAACACTCGTATCCTAATAGTCAATAACACTCACTCGTATCCTAATAGCCAATAAGACTCGTATTCAAATAATCAATATATCCCATAGTATAGTATATCCTAATGCTTTATACCAAACCTAACCTAACCTTAGTCATAAAACCATTATTATAACCAACTTATTTTCCAAGTTTTACAAATGATACTTTTGGTTTTGATCGTTATGATCCCGGGATGCAAATAACTCAACTGAATAAAAAAGATGGCCGCATTAATTACTGTCTAAATTACAATCGGTTTGTACCAGATTGTATGGGAATATATTGTCTTGTCCATCGTCGTGTCCCTGGCTGTAGTGTTGTAGTGTTCCCAGGCCAGGGAGTTGCACCAAGACGTATTGTAACGTTTTTAGTTCGTTACATGTCTTTTAATATATGATATATGATGTCTGTCGTATCGTCACTGGATTTCGTATCGTTCAGGCCTGATAATTTATTTGACACGCTTGACGTAATTTTAACGCTCTCTATTCGACAACCCTGTTATCGTTTTACTGCTCTGTGGAGTATTTTTAGGGTAGAGTTTTGGATTGGCCCAACTCAACTCGTATTTGGTATTTGCTGGCACGTTAGTATTCTTTTACTTTTGACCTCCAAAAAAATAAGTCCAAATGTTGAATGGAAGAAAGGAAAGTTGCCTTTGAAAGGCAACGATGCCGGATGGGACTACCCTTTCCGTCATACTAGGCATCCTCTACTGTCTGTGGTCATATATCACGGGCAGATAAAAGAATGCGTGGCTAGATAGAAGACTAGCCTCTACTAGTCTTAAACTTGGGGCACCAAGGTGCAACCCATTGATTCTCGTCTATCTTACTTCTGCATGCGGGGCTCTGTAGAAGTGGACCGACCTAACCCTTGCGGTGTAATTCACTTCAAATCCAATGAGGCAATAGAGAAAGAGGGATATATACTCTAATATAGATTCGGGACAACACACGGGAGATTAAGTTAAAGAGGTCCACGCATGGCGAGAATGCAGACAGATCCTACAGCCTCCACCTCACGGGTACTTCAGCCGGAGACGAGCTCCTTAACTGCGAAGGGCCCGGAAGGCTAAACCACAACCGTTGAAGAGTGTATACCCTCACAAAGTAGATGCCCACTCCTCGGAGGATCTGTTGTCAGAGGAGAATGGGAAATATCCTGTCCCCCCTACAACAGGAAGATCCCCACGTATGATGAGTTATAAACTGTATGACGAGCTACAACTCAAGAAAGAAGGACACAATAGATCTTTCAGGTCGCGGTGATTGACCTCCTCTCTTGCGCATTCTACATTCTACATCGGTATATACTGTTTGTTTTACAATAAGTCCAATAAATATTTGCTCAGCGTTATTCTTTTATCAAGTCTTGAGTCTGTCAACATGGCAATGGGGCTACTGGAAAGTGGCAAAAAATAGTCACATTTTTCAAGAATAGTGCTGCCGCATTATATAATTTTTACATAACAATGTCTGAATGGGCTTCAGAAACCATTTATAAAAAGAATCCATTGTAACAATAGGGTACCACTTATTTCCATAGAGTGTCTCTTATTTAACCATTTTAGGTCAAGCAAAATTTTTTACGAATGCCTTTTTCTCAAAATGTCAATAATAAAAAAGTGTTTCCTTTTGTAAAGACAATGCGGGGACATACTGTATATGACCATTAGTCCCAGGAAGACAAACAAATTACAAAAAAAATTGTATGTAAAGAAAACCTCCATTTGACGGATGAATCCTTGTATAGATTCTATCAATCTGAATATGAAATGAGAGAACACAAATGTGCGGTTCTTTGTACTAGGCAATAATAGACCATTGACTATATGGAAAGTTCAGTCTCCAAGTTGTTAGATTTTTTGAAACGGATAGGACTGGAGAATGTAACCCAAAGTTCAGACGAGGACCACAATAGATACGATAAGCTCACAGCGGATCAGGCTGATAATCACATCGTAGATTCTAAATCTGATTTGCACACGGATTGGTATGCCGTCATCTGCATTATTTCTGTCATTGTCTGGTCGAAATCTCCACTGTGTCATTGTACAGACTCTATTTAGTACTTGATTGGTAAAATGGAGAATCGAATAGAATACCATCAGACCCCCGTCTACGGCCGCAGAATTCCGCGGACGCATATAAAAATATCTAAAATCTCGCCAGATTCGTAACTGAGCGTTTGTGTTTATGCCCCTACCGTCCGTCCGCCGATCGCCCAGAGAATCGCGGTCGTCTCTCGTGAAAAAGGAGCGAGGTTCAATATGGAATCTATTTTCTCGAACGGTTCTAATGCTATCTATTTAAGTTATTTTGTTAATTATATTTTATTTGCCCGTATCGAGTAGCCGTTTGCGAAGACAGCATCGGAACCAGAATAGAACGAGATGCTGGCCGGTGATAAGAAAGACGTATTGGACGGTGTTGCGTAATCGCACGCATTCGGTGTTTTCCTTTTTGAAATAACTATACTTGGTGTCTTTACATAACAACTTTATTTGTCGTTTTTTTAAACATGTTCTCGTCATTTTAATGATAATTTTTCTCTTTTCTATACCCAGAATATTTTTTTTTCGGATGGTAATAACTTCAACCGATATGACCTATGTAGAATGTAGAATGAGTGGAAGTGGGGTTAATCACCGCGTCCTTACGGATTTATTGTATCCCCCTTTCTTGAGTTATAACTCATCATACAGTCTATAACTCATTATACATGGAGATCCTCCTGTTGTAGAGGGGGGCTTGGTATTTCACATACTCTGACAACAACTGTTTATCCTCCGAAGAGTCATCTACCTCCTACGAGGGTATACAACCTTCCACGGGTTGGGTTTAGCCCTGCGTTCCCTCCACAGTCGAGGAGCTTGTCTCCTGCTCGGGTACGCTTAAATTGGAGGCTGGAGGATCTGTCTCCATTTTCTCCACCTCTTTAACTTGGGCTCTCCTTAGACCTAGTACCAGTGTTCTCCCGGAATAGAGGATATATCTCTCTTTCTCTATTGCTTCATTAAGGACCTGACCATGGCCCTCCAGCCTCGAGTTGATGACTCACCAACTCGATGTCCTTATATTGAATTTCTGACAAAGCTTGTGATACACCGCAAAGGTTAGTCGGTTTACTTCTACAGAGCCCCGCATGTAGAGGTAAGGCAGACAAAAATACAATGGGTTGCCCCCTGGTACCCCAAGGTTGAGACCAGTAGAAGCTAGTCTTCTTTCTAGCCACGCATTCCTTTGACCTGGTTCCGCCATCATAGGATTTAGGTGTTTGCCGAGGTTATCTCCTCTTGGTCCGGGCAGTTAAGCTAAGAAATCCCCACACCCTCTGCCCGTGATACATGATCACAAGTAAAGGGTACCTGGTATGACGGACAGGATAATCATCCGGCATCGTTAAACGTCTTGGTGCAATTCCCCGGCCTCGACACTACAGCTAGAAACAAGGCAGTGAGCTTGTCATGGTCCCAGCAACCCAGCGAAAGTGCCAGAAGGGATTCCCCCTAGCACCTGACTAGGAGCATCTACGCCAACGAAAAGGTCTCGCATCTCCTAGAGGAAGGATATGAACTATACAACAAATATCACAAAGGGCAAACTGGCAAATTAAAGGCAGTTGAAAATGTCTTAAGTATACTCTTTTGCCTTTGTGAGCAGTACTAGGATTTGTACTGCATACGTTACAAATGATATCAGAATTGGGTTATCCTTATTTAATAGAAAAAAAAACTAAAAACTAAAACTTTGATCATTTTATTGGGCCTCACACACTTTCGTTTTGGCATTATTCAAGGCTTAACTTTGTTGTTAAAACTTAGTATTTTATGTTTTATACCATTACTTCCAAACCAATTTACCTGTTGCATATACAATAATTGGCATGATCTAAATCGTCTGTCCAACGAGTCAGGAAAGTGTTTCATCAGGATTTTATTTTTATGGTAGTTTCTTCAGTCATAAATCACCTTTTGGCTAATTTTGCTTATAGTAATTTTTATTTTGTCACTTAAAAATATAATTTAGTTTGTAATTTTCATTTACAAACTTTATTATTTTTTTACTTTATTACTTTATTTAATATTTGTAATTGTACATTCTTCTTTGCAGTTGGTGGTTATCTCCTTCATAATCTGCAATAAATTGAAGATTCCCTGGGCAGAGGGTATCGAAAACTTGATCGAACGCATTGTTTTTTTTTATAAATTGGTCTATGTCGTCTACCTTTATATAATCTTCATAAATAGTATGTTTCTAATTTTCTTCCTAAAACTTTTATAATTTAATTGTGTTATTTCTTTTGGTAACATATTGTAGTTTGGGGGTAGTTTCTGTTGCTAGATTTTGTGAAATATTTTTTTGAGTTCTTCTGATTTTCTTCCAGTTTCGTAAATGTGTATTTATTTGTTAGTTTTCATAGTAATAGTTGTTTTTATCAACTTATTTTTAACTTGGTGTGAAAGTAATGAACTACTCAAATAATTATCGCATATTTTCTAAAAAAAATATTAATTTGAAAAACAATACACTTCGAATTCCCTGATTGACGATTTTAAATAGTATGGATACTGTGAAGAGAAATTCGATACAATAAGCCTACACGCTGACTTGTAATTTTTAGTCGGTCGACTATTTAGTTGCAAAAGTGAAAACAATGCATACTTATGAAATCGATCGGTCGACTATTTGATTGCATGTGAGCGCGGCTTCATAAGGATATATATTGGTTACAAATATGCAACTAAAAATTGTCTGTTAGCGCATAGCCTACGGCTACGCAATGTAATCAAATGTTGGGCCAATCGGCTCCATTAGAATGTATTGTTTTCACTTTTGCCATTAAATAGTCGGCCGACTAAAAATTAGATATCAGTGCTAATCCCTAATTATCCTAAAAAAATCACAAGAAAAAAGCAGAAAAATACATGCTTCATTTAGAAATATGTAATAATTACTTTCAAATATATATTCAAATATGCGATAATTGTTTTGAGTAGTGTATATTATTACGATATTTTATTAACTCTCTTATGTTCCCTTCTTTTGTTATTTCGTACACTTTTTCTGTTGATGTTAGTATATCTAAATTAATATTTTAGATATTCTATTATGTCTTGGTAGCATGTTTAATTTTTTTTTCTTTGTATTGCTCCAAGTATTAATTAAATATATATTTTTAGATAAAAATACCGCATGATTTATTCGTTTCTTTATTTTTTTTTGGTATGCCTTTTCTTTTTTTAATCTTTTTATATAAGTGTCCCATTTAAGTTATTATGGATTTTCGTTCCTAGATATTTAACTTTAAGATATTTCCTATATTTTTTGCTCCTTTATAATTATAGATATAGAGAAAAATACTTAAATATTTTTTTCTGTTCTTTCATGTTGAATCTTATAAATTCTGCTTTAGATTCATATGTTAATGAATTATCAAAGCATTATTAAATGATATGTGGTGGATTGACCTGATATCATTTAAAATCGATCTCTGGCGCCATTTTTGGCAACTGAAGCGCTCGTAGTTAATTAAATTTATTTATACCTATACTGCATTGTTTTTAAACCTGGTCCATTCAAAATGCGGAAAATTTGTGTCGCCACTTCGTTTGAATCTCTTTCTGTGGCGAAAAATTCGAAACAAAAATCGTTTCTTCCGAAAACGTCACCGGCAAATTTACGGTAACCCTCCGAAATTCACATCGCAAGATGGCGACACAGTCAGCGGCGCGCCTTTTAACTTCTTCCTGATACCTCGTTTATCTTCGCCTTATTTTGAGGTATCTGAAGTATTCGATCGATTTGGATGGGAACCAGTCCATTTGTTTTGTATACCGGGCGAATCGAGATGGTAAATTTAGGTTTTCACTATCAGTAGCGTAACTCAAAATACGTCCTTTTGTTTAAATTGTAACTAATGTCTTCTGATGAATTCTGGATTTTTTCGTCACTGTGGTAAAAAGAAGGTGCTATTAAAATATTATATACCAGGACAAAAACAATATATTGAAACAATTCGCTAAACAAAGATATATCACACATAAAAGACACATTAATAAAAAAAACGATTATCCACCATCTTATTTTGACGAAATATTAAACGCAATATATAAGTAACAATACTTCCATTTTCTTTATTTATTTTGCTTGTACAACATTTTGGTCAGAAGTATCACTGACCGTTACTCAATGTGAACTAAACTAAATCCTAAAACTACTGAACTTATTTACTAGAGCCGAGCATTCACTCGTGAAGGTTAGTTGGGAGCAGTTGAGTGTAGAGATGGGTAGATCCGATATTTTAAAAGAGTCAGATCTATATATACTAAGCCAATAAACCCTAAGCTTTAAGATACCCTAAGCAAATGAACGCTGAACAACAAACAAAAAACGTGATATACAAAATACCATGTGAATGTAGTAAATTTCCTATTGGTGAAATATCTAGGTCTAGACCGTTAAATGTTCGAATTAAGCCACATATAGATTATTTAAAATAAAGCGTTTTCAGCAAATCAATATTTGTCTGCGTTCATGGGACACAGGGCATAGAGTAGATTTTAACAATGTAAAAATTATAATGGAATAACAGTTTCTAAACGAAAAATAAAAGAGGATTAAAAAATCAGATCTAATATAAATTAACGTATTGGTCAGGCACCGGTGTAGTGTAGTAGTTGTAGATGGTAGTAGAGGCTATCGCTAACATAGTGTGATTAACACCTTAGTATATCGTAGCAAATCCTCCAATGTAAGTGACACTAACTGCAGAGCATCTGGACAACACCCTGAGACCCTGATGAACCTATTGTCTGCTTGCCCCGTACATGCCGCTACCACCTACATCCAACGGCAAAAGCAGCGTTGTGCTATACTACATATATACATACAGTCGTTACTCGCTGACGAGTATTCGACACACAGAAAGAAGATGGTCACGCAAGGCGTTTTCTTTCATGAGCTTTTCTGTGACTGAAAAGCCCGATACGTGATGTTAACTGTCTACCGCACTCCAGACATTCAAAAATCTGCTTTGTTGCCTCTTTACTTTTTGGTTGTCGCTCTTAACTGATTTTACAACTCTTCTCCATTGAGTTCGATTGTGAGCTGCCGTTTCCCACTCATTCTGCATGTTAATCCCTTCTAAGTTTTCGTGGAAAATGTCCTTGTACATTTTCAGTTGTCCACCCGGCCTCCTCTTACCGTCTACAAGCTCACCGTAAAACAGAGATTTTGGTATGCGATTTTCTTGCATTCTGCATACGTGACCAGCCCATCTTAAGCGGGATTTTGTAACCATGACTCCAATACTCTCGCAGTTAGCTTTTTCAAGGACCGATACGTTTGAGACATTATGGAACCACCGGATTCTTAAGAGTTGTCTGAGGTGTCTCTGTTGCAACTTGTTTAATGTGTTTATGTGTCGGCGATACGGCACCCAGTGCTATACTACCATCTACAGCACCGATACGGTATTGGTAAGACAGCGATAGTGCCGCTTGCTTCGGTTGACAGTGAGGCGGTGGTGGAGAATGGCAACTGCCGAATATATTGGAATTACGCATTTCCCACCACAATACGCATTCGGGCTAACAAATCTGACATAGTCCTGTTAGACAAACAGTGCAATTCCATAGACATTATAGAATTTTCCGCCCCAGCAGAAACTAACATCAAGATCAACACTGTGAGAGTTACGTAGGCCCTATACTGAATATGGTGTGCATTTTGTAGTGTTAAGTATCAGATTTTTGGGTGGAACAAAAGAGACTTTAATAACGGAGCTATACAGAGAATACCAAACTGTAAAAATTCATCCGAAGATCTGGCCACCAACATGCAGAAAGCTGTTATCCTGGGATCCATAAGACTTTTGAGGCAGATGAGTTTGGCTGACGATCACTGACCGAGCGGACACAAGGAGTGAAAGTCTACGTTTAGTCATCCGCATGACATTGTGGAATCGGAGCTAAAAAAGTAGTTTATATCGAAAGGAAAAAAAAAAGAAAAAAATACTTTGTTGAAAAATATGTATGGGCGAAATCTAGCTACATTAGCCACTCATTCTAACAACAAAATTCAAACAAAGATTTTCCTAGATATTTTTATTTTTATGATTTAATGTCAACAGATATTTATTATTGAATAAAATCTAGGCGGCTGTGATATATCTGACGTTACACCAACATAGCTCTTAAATTAGTTCAACTTAACAACTAGTTATCATTCATCGAAAAACTTCTCAGAAATTTGCCGAAAATGGAAACTGATCCGACATCAGAGATAATTGATATGATTATATTAGTATTATATTAGTTGGTGACTGCAGTATTCATTCACCAATTAATAGAATGCTTAAATGCTCCTGATTTATCTAGCTTGGACTTTTTTATGGGGATATGTTAAAACAGTGTTTACAAAACTCGGCCAACTATTGTCGACAACATGAGGAAAATGATTGTGGCTGCTTTTTGAAGTAAAATTTCATATACGCCTCTTAACTTGAAAACACATTTTAAAACAAGAATTTATTTTTTGTTATTTTTTTTTTGTTAATTTTATGCAGTGAACATGAAGGCAGCTTTTTAATTCTGTAATAATTAAAATATGTTTTAAACCTGTATTTTTTTATTACCGATGTATATTTTACTCTACATCCCTTAATTTTTGTAAAGTTCAGCAAGGTATATCACAGCCACCTCGATTTTATGAAATGAAAAAGATCTGCTGACGTAAAATCATAAATATGAAAATATCTAATAAAATATTTGTCTAAGGGGTAGGCGACTTTAACAGTATTTTGAAGAGATTTTGCTTCACCATTGAATGTCGGAATAATATACTGGGTGTTCCATTTAAAATGAAGGAGTAACTTGCTTTTAATTTGTTCAAAAATAATTTTGTCTCACCCCCTATAGCTTTCCGGGTCAAATTTTAATTTAGTTTAACATACAATGGTTATTTTAACTAAATATAATGCTATACAGGGTAAATTACAATTTAGGTAGCTGTTATTGAAATTTAAAATGTATTCTTCATTTTCACAAAATGTGAAATTTGTCAAAAACCTTACATTTCGGGCATATGTTTTTTAACAAAACTCGACTTAATTTTTTTCCTAGGGTCTGAAAATCAATTAATATATAGAGTGTTCCGTCACAAAAAAAACAACTTTTATGCGTAACTTTTTTTGGGGACACCCTGTAGAACTCTATATATTTTTATAAAATGCTTTCAGTTAACCCACATTTGCTCCCAAAATTTCAATTCGATATAAACTACCGTTCTCCTTGGAGCCTCCGCGTCGTACGAGAGGCGCCACCCTGTATTACAGCAACATTCATGAGCTTTTTCATAGTTTGGGTTTTCTTTTTATCCATAGATTAGTTTATAACTTTAAGAACTTACTCTTATTTATTGAACAATGAGTATTGTTTTTTTGGTGTACCCATCGTACATTATTTCTTTTTTAAACTAAAACTAGATTTAGAATCTCGCCATTTATTATTTGTAGGTTTCACTAGATAAATAACTCTAAATTACGACATTTTCTTAGTGACTTATGTGTTTATTGTCATGAACATCGCAGGAGAGCCATAATAGAGATGCAAGTACTACCTAGTTCACGGTTTGGCGATACAGTTCTTGCACGATTTAAACGGCAAACACGAACGACGCTGGCAAATTTCAGAAACTTTTGAAGTTTCCCATGTTTTGCGGCCCGGTGCACACGACTCAGAGTAACAAATGCCATAAAATAATCTTATTCATTAAATAACAGCTGTATTTATTTACCAAAATAAATTGGGATATAATAATTGGCTTACCTATTTGTAGCCATATAAAAAAATATTGCCAAATTAAATTATAACACTGCCTATAAAAGCAGTTTCTTTAAAAAAGACTTCTGGGTATTTCGCCACTGCAATTTTTTTTATTGAGATAATGTTTGCATCGATACCACCTTTCTTGTAACATTAAACTGCTATTATGATTTTTGATGTGTTCTGAGTGGCGATATCCTGAAAAGTTTAAAAATAAATAAATTTTAATACGGTAAACAGTACTATTTTTTTTCCTTTGTTTTTGTTACCTTAGACAAATAATACAAATCGACGAATTGATAGAACCTTTCGAAAGTTAGTATTTTGAGCAGTAGCATGTGCTAGGGCCAGTCCGCCGATATATTGATTCTGGATCATATAAAGCCCGTCCAACGAGTCATTTTAATTTATAGGTGAATTGTATTTTCATAATCATATTAAATTGCTCATAATAATAAATTGTTCGTCATATCATGTCATTTAACTTCTATTTATGCAATTCCTAAATTACTTAGGTACTCCAAGACTACAGGAGAGAATTGTAGTCTAAAGTCTGTCCAAGTAGAACCGTAGTTTATCGAAACTGCTCGAGAGAGTGCTCAACAGAATCAGTCAAAGAATTTTAGACAGCATTCCCATTGAACAAGCAGGCTTTCGCCCGCATCGTAGCTGCACAGATCAAGTCTTATCACTGACAACATTTGTAGAGGCCGGATTTCAGAAGAAACATGTAGTCGCTGCCGCATTTATAGACCTGACAGCAGCATATGACACCGTCTGGAGACAGGGCCTAATATATAAACTCACTCGCGTCATTCCTTGTGTAAGAATATCCAACCTCATTAACAATATGCTGTCAAATAGAACATTCCAGGTTATAATGGGGAATAACAGGAGCAAAACTATGAAACTGAATGACAGTCTTCGTCAGGGGTCGGTTCTTGCCCCCATACTCTTCAGTCTATACATCGCGGACATGCCTGCAACTGAATCACGAAAATTTGGTTATGCAGACGACTGGACATTGGCAACGGCGCACAGGAGGGTGGAGGATGCTGAAGTTGTACTTACCAGAGACATAGCAACAATTAGCGAGTATTTTAAAAAATTGAGACTCCAACCAAGTATCGTAAAAACTGAAGTATCTGCATTTCAACTTAATAATAAGATGGCAAATAGAGAATTGCGAGTGTACATGGACAACAAACTACTCACTCACAATAAACATCCAAAATATCTCGGAGTTACTCTGGATATGACGCTTACATTTAAAGAACACTTGATAAGAATGACGGCAAAGTTGAGAACACGTAACAACATACTTCAAAAATTATGTGGCACAACTTGGGGCTCATCAGCATCCACCCTGATATCCTCTGCGCTGGGTTTGGTGTATCCTGTAGCAGAATACTGTGCTCCAGTGTGGCTTAATAGCAAACACACCCGTATGGTTGATATTCAATTAAACCAAACTATGCGCACTATATCAGGGACAATTCGACCAACACCTACAATATGCTCCTCCCAATTTGCGCCGAGAACATGCCTTGGTCAGAGAGTTTACTAAAATAATGAATAACCCTCAGCTGCAGGTCCATGATGACGTACCACACATCCAGGGAAATCGACTACGATCAAGACACCCTCCATTGAAGACTGCACATGAGCTGCACCAAAATCATTTTGATATAAATAAGCGATGGAGAGAGAAATGGGAAAATGAGGCAGCTCCAATGTACCATGGTCTACCGGACGTTATTAATGAACCTGCAGGATTCAACCTTCCCCGTCGAACATGGACAACTCTTAACCGCATCAGAACTAACTGCGGAAGATGTGCCGACTCTCTAAATAGGTGGGGAAAAGTCCCTTCAGCCGCATGCGACTGTGGAGCTGACAGGCAGACTGTCAAACATATAGTGCAAGACTGCCCAATAAGAGCATATACGGGCAACTCAGAAGATTTCCTTATGGCTACTCAGGAGGCAATTGATTATATACAAAGACTGGATATCTGTTTATGAGACGAATTAGCCTATTTTTTTGTCGTGTGTGTTTTTTTTTTCTTTGTTTATGCAGTTTTTAACATTGAAAATGTTTCTGTTATCCTATATAAGGGAGCCCAAATCGAATTAAAATGCTACATTTGCCACACCATGACGTCATATATACAAGGGTATAGGAAATCTCGGCGCAGCGGCGGCAGTCGGCCAGCGCGCGCAAAAACCATTACATCGCTAATTGTTTATTGATATATCTTTATTAGTTTAAAAGCAAAAAATATGGGGTTTGCTTTGATACCTTGTCAAGACATGAGCGAAACTTTTAAATTGTTTCTTTTTTTCATTTAGGCCTTCGTTTTTCGTTAAATGAAAGTTATATTAAAAAAAAATCTCTATTTTTAAACCAAATTTTCGCATGATTGAAATGATTATTCATGTTTAAAGTTTTTTTTTGGTCATAAGCGCTAATGGAAATGTTTTTTTGTAAATAATTATAAAAAATTACTCCCTACGAAGACTTTATTCTGTACTGGATCAAAAAATAAGTATTTGTTTTCTCTATACGGTGGTATTAATATATCGATTTTTGATGATAGTGCCTTTTTACCCTGTTTAATTTTGTACTACTTTCGGAATAAGGGTCCCCATATCATGTACTGTGATGTACTGTACTTCCATCCCTGAAAAATTCAGCTTGTGACACCGAAGTGAGAGGTAACGTCAAAATAAGCTTTAATCTACCTACATCATCATAGGTAGGTGTAGGTACTCTAGGTAAATTCTACCTAGACAGTAGCTGAACTAGCTGACAGTAGTAATTAATTTGTTATCCGATAAGTAGTTGTCATTATATAAGTTTAATCGTCTTATACCTCCTATAACGGTAGGTTTTGGATTTTTCCTGATTGGTTTGTTAAACAAAAATATACTGGGCATATAAATGTCTGTTACAGGTTAATTCGTTAAAGAAATATGTTACACACATATTATTTTAATAATAATAGTATAATAGTAATGGCTATATTATGTTATAACACATTATTGAATTAACAATTGAAAACAGTATTGAATGTACTTATTTTAACCAATGCATTGTTTTGTTTTTTTAATCTCACAAATAAGAAATATTTTATAGTTTTTATTATAAAAAACAGTGATTATACAATTTATTTACACCCCTTACACTGTTTTCTGTAAGGGGTGTAACCAGGAGTATATTTCGTAACCTTTTACGATATAAGAGGGCACAAAGTGTTTTATTACTTAATGCTTAAAATTTAATAATATATTTGTACATAAAATAAAATAGACTAGAAAGTCAATTAATTAATATTGACGTAATTACTAAATAAGTACAAGATTTTTTTTCTAATTATTTTAGTGTATTTTTAGTCACCGAATTATAAAGGAGAGATATCCAACCATTGCATTATTTTACTCACAAATAAATGTTTTATGGTTTTTATTATAAAACAACGATTAATTTATTATACACCCCTTAACCCAAACACTCCAAGGAGGATATTTCGTGACCCCGTATTTAAAGTGGACAAGGTTTATTAGTCAATGTTTTAATTACCCAGCGTCTTTAATAAAAATCTAATGTAATTTTTCATAGAAATGATCTGACATGAAAAGCAAATTTTATCAAAAAACTTTTTGATTATCTACAAGGAGTAAACCGCTGACAAATGTCTGTATACTAATGCCAAAGTAATGCCAAAAATACAAATTAAATACCAAAATTTCTCATATAATGCCCCACTAATGCCAAGCTGATTCCAATATAATACCACTAATACCACGAATAATATGTAACACATTTGTTTCACGAATTAACCTGTAACAATACTGGTAGGTACGTGCACAGATTTTTTCCTAGGTAACTTAAAAGTCGTTAAAAAGTCTAATTATATTTAAAGAAGATATAATTCCAACAAATTACATTATAAGGCCAATAATGCACAAGTAATACCATTAAAATTTTAGCGTTTTTAACTTGTGTAACATATTTCTTTAACGAATTAACCTGTAACAATAGTGGTAGGTACGCGCACAGATTTTTTCGCTAGGTAACTTATTAAGTCGTTAAACAGGCCTATAAAAGCTATAACAACATAGGTAACTAATATTTATAATTTAATTCGAGTTTTAATCTCAAATAATAAATGTTTTTACTGGTGTATTTCTGAAGTGTTCATTATTAAAAGTAGATATTCTTCAAGTTATGCGAAGTAATAAGTAATGTTTCCGGTGAGACCGCGTATATGTCACCGGATTCTGGTTAGTATAAAGACTTTTTCTATAGAAAGAGTTTTTTCTATATTTTCCTTTCAAAATAAGACTAATTTCTTCTTATTCTTTTAAATATTACAGTGTTTCTTTTTCCTAAAATGTTATACTTAATTTTCGCTTAAAATTAAAAAATCACAAATGGAGGAAAATATACGTTATTGAATAAAGTTTATACAAATCACTTTACCATAACAAAAAAGTAAAAACATGTCATGGCGGAAGATATTCAGGTGGCATTTCACACATTTATCTATTAAAATCGAGATTAAAATAATAAACTTGCGTAACATGTTATACACGAGATAGAAAGTTTCAGAATCGATTAATACGCAATACGCTACGCAGTCAACTTATTCCTATGCGCGGATGAGCGTCTTCAAGACTCTTCCTTCGGCCAGGGTCACGACGCCGCCGAAGAGGAATCGGCCTACGTTTGGCTAAACAGGCTGGACACGGTGGAGTACGATATTGGCGAGTCTGAATATTATAAAAATTTGCAAAGTAAAATATGTTGGAAAAATAATTAGTCCATACATATATAAAAGCTCAAAGGGTTTTTTTGTTGCATCCATCCCGCCGAAAGCGCTTTACCAATCTTGATGATTCTTTTTTTAAATGAAAGGTATATATGTGTAGATTTGTTATGAAGTATTTTTATAGTGCTTAATGGCTATTTCTTTGTGTAAAACGACTAAATACTAAAACATACCTGAAAACACCTACACACAATACCTCCAGAAATAAATTAGTTGTCATTGTCAGTGGTGTGTCAGTTAGATTATATATTACGTTTTTAGATATTTTAGAGTGAGTTGATGCCGCCAGCTTTAGATACATAAATATTAGCACAAAGGTTCGTTTAAACGACATTAGTGAATTAGCTACACAAAGCGATTTTAGGAAATTCATCCTCTTAGAGAGTAAAATTATCTCGGAACAGTTTGTTGTATGAAAATTCCTTACTATTTCGTCTAGAAGAATGAAATCCTACAAAAAGAATTAGAAGAAATTTTTGAAATTCATCAACCAAATGGGTAAAGTTAGTAAAAATTTATATAAAACTTGGTGACGTCTGGATTATACACATAAAAATTGGCACAAAGGTAAAGCGAATTTATGAAATTTATACCCTTAGGAGTAGAATAGGGAATGAAAATTTGCTGTACGAAAATGCAATATTATAACATTATAAACCAGACAGTATAAAATTTTATACAAGGGTTTATTTAGTGACATCATAACGAAATATATCTTCCTCAATTATCCTTCAAAGAATAAAAAATAACCTATAAAGAGAGTACTAGTGCCCTTAATAAATAAAAAAAAAGATGAAAAATAAAAAACATCTATGCTCACTAGCTATAAAGAAGTAAAAAATCATTTAAATCAATGCATGAACGATTCGAGGTGTAACGCGAACGTAGTCGCGCGAAAAAGCTAGTAATTTATTAAATTATCTTATTTAACTCATTAATTTTCATTGAAAAGGAATTTTTGTAATTCGCCACTATATTAGTTAAAAACTAAGAAACTCATATCAAATTTAAGTTTTGCGATTTTGACTTATACTTTTTACAAAATCTGAACACGTTTTAAAAGAAAAAAAGTTTTTGATAATATTTGTGTAGATTGACTACAAGTTGTATAACATAAATTTCTACGACCGGTCTACCTAGTGGTCTGCAGCATCGCGTTGTGGTGCAAACGTTGGCCTGTTAATCTGTGACGTGACGCACAACAGCCAAGAAAAACAGAAGCGTGGCTAAGAATTTAATAATTTAAAAAAAAAGTCTTTTAGATACAGTAGTAGGTATTAAAAAGTTTTGTGTTTAAATGGGGTTTGCCTTTAACATTAAAACATTATATCGTAAAGTGTAACTTTCCGTAAGAATTCTTTTTTTTTTGCTTGCTTGTTTTACGGATAGGTGCAATCGCATAATTATTATTGATAATGTTTTATTTAATTTTAACATTACTACTTTTTCAGTGAATCTTTAAATCTGTTGTTTTTTGTTAAGTTCGTTATTCAAACATATGTATGTAATACACTCATATTAACACTAATCATATTTTTACGTTTTTATTCATCATTTTCAATGCCCCCCCGGTTGCATCTTTGTGAAGGACTGTGAATTTTTTTTATCTATATATTTTGTTGTTTATGCAGTTTTTTTATATGCATTTTTTTTGTTGTTTTTACCATTCTGTGTCCTATAACTTAAGATACTGTGATGTAAGCCATACGCTAAATAAAAAAATAAATAAAATATCGAAATGAAATTTTGGGAGCATGTAGGTTGTAGGTTAACTGAAAGCATTTTATAAAACTATATAAAGTTCTCCAGGGTAACATAACAGGGTTAATAACCAAAAAAAGATGCGCATCAAAGTTGGGTTTTTTGTAATAGGTGTATATATTAACTGATTTTCGGATTCTAGAAAAAAAATAAAGGTAAGCTTTATTAAAGAAGCATGTGCCAAACATTTAAGAATTTTGACATATTTCACATTTTTTAAAAATGAAGAATAAATTTTAAACTTCAATAACAGCTATCTAAATAACTGTAATT